>NW_021483793.1:87161-136598 GCF_001605985.2 Dendrobium catenatum | reverse complement strand
ATAATTTAAAATATTAATAATTAAGTGAAATTAATTAAATAATATTTAAATAATTGATAAAATTATTAGTTAAATACTTAGTTATTTCAAAATAATTAATTGGATTAAATATGATCTAAAATAAAATTAATTATTATAAAATATTATAAATAATAATTAAATACTTAATTAGTATTAATAAAGTTTTGTTATATATTTTTTAAAACTTTTCTTGTCGTGCTTTAATTATCCTAATAATGTATGTCAACTCTTTCAACCGCCTTAAATTCTAAATTGAATAGCCAAACAGTCACACAGGATTTAACTGGATTTATCATGAATGTTATCAAACAGTTTTCAGGATTTAACCCCCCAGGATTTCGTAAATCCGGATTTGTGTGATTTACGAAATCCTACTTAAATGAAATCCTAGATTCTACCAAACATCCCCTTAGCATTCTTTCGTCGTAAATCTTGGATTTACTAAATCCCGTAGTTCGGAGGATTTAAGGGATTACGGACTACACGATTTATGACTCGTGCGGTGTTCTTGCAGTGGAGAAAGATGGTTACCTTCACAGCGAGCTAGCTCCCGTCGTGACTTTCAATCCGACGTCGGAGGAGGAGGCGAAAAAGCTTCTTTAGCCACTCTTTCAACGCTCTAATTCTAGCAACGAAAATGGCGACGAGGCAAATTAACGGCAACCAAGAAATGGAGAACATTAAAAGCAAACCCTAGAGAGTCTTCATCTAAATTAGTAATAAAATTTAGCATAATTAATAATTATAGTATAATTAGCAAATTCTAAAATGACATCTAAAATATTAACAATTAATTAAATTAAATAAAAAATTACTAGTAAAATTAAGTAATCTTATTAAGCTTAATTAAATAATTAGTTGTATAATTTATAATTAAAAATGAATATAATTAGCTTAAGATTTTGAATTTGAAATGGAATAATTAATTATATAATTAACATTGTAAATAATAATTAATAATTAGTTAGAAATAGCATATTTAAGTGATTAATGAAATAATTAATAATATTAGTACTTATTAAAACTAATTAAACAAATTTAAATAAATAATAAAATCATTAGTAGAAGTACAAGTTCATAATTAGTTCTTTCAAAAAATAATTAACTAATTAATTTGGTGATTATCAATAAAATTATATATCAAATACTTCTTAAATTAACCTCTAAAAAGTAGTTTGATAATTAATACTATAATTAGTAATTAAATTATTTGATAACTAAGCAAGCTTCTAATTATATTATTTATCATTATAACTTATTGATGTTAATTAAAATTAAAATTAACTAGTAACTCATATTTAACACATAAATTAAATTTAGATTATATTAAATTTAATTTTAAATGAATCAATTATCTTAAATCATGGATTACATTGTCAAACAGTTTCATAGGATTTAACAAGATTTAACAACTATCTTGCCAATAAGTTTTTCAGGATTTAATGAACCCATGATCTACTAAAATTGGATTTATAGAATTTACTAAATTCTACAAAAGCCTTGTTGCCAAATAGCCCCTCAAAAAGAAAAGAGTTTGGATAGACAATAAAAGCCACCAATTGTTTTTTTTTTTTTCCTAGTAAAAGATTAGACATAAATTGAATAAAAGTACACTTGACTTTGATATTAAGACTTACTATTAAAATATTTGTTGGAAAAAAAAATGGATTACAAGATTATCTTCACATATATTGTCGCCTTCTGCCATGCACTGCATATACATTGCTTGGTTTCAGAATGTTATCTTTCAACATTTCCTCTCTTTCTTATGTAAAATTGTCACATGTCATATCTCTTTATAATTCTCGGCTGCTACCTCTTGTATGAGACTTCTTTTGGGACGGCTTTCTTACTACTTAAAGTAGTTTTTTAGTACAAAAATTATAATTTTTATACTAGAAAGCTGCTTTAAAAAGCCGTAAGAAAGCCATCCCAAACGAAGTCTAAGTCTTCTCCCAAGCATCTCTTCCTATGGTAGCTCTTAACCCTGACATTGCTCACTTGTTGGCACAATCACATGTCCACTACCACACACTGCTATGTGTTTGATTAACACTCATGTGCTCGTATGCCTCATAGCATGATAACACACATCACCACCTATCCACATGCCCAAACACCCATCATCCACTCTTCACTTGCACCAAAATATGATAATATGTTGTATCAAATTTAAATTATGGAGAAGAGATGGTAGGGTGAGATGTATTTTGAGTTATGATCAATTTTGATATTAAATAAGGCTTGCACCACATTTTACTTAGTCATTGAAATTCTTTGACTCGTTATTGAATAGTTGATCGTCGAGTCAAGCAGTACATCTATTTGTGAGAGAAGATAATTATCATTGGGTGAAATTAAATTCAAAATTTTGAGATCCACAAAATTTTCCCCTTTTTGTTAGGCTAGTTACCGTTATTATACTAAAAATATAATTTGTATATTATGATTCTCAAACAAAGTTGATATTTAGTAGTTTTTGAACTTCAATGAATAGATAATGCCAAAGTTGTTAAATATAACTTTTTTTTTCTTTATTAGCATTGCTGCCTTGTCAATATTAAGATGGTAGCATGTGATGTTTATGTTGATTCCAAATATTTTTGCAACTAAACAACTAAAAATCTTAGTATTTTATTTAATGGTATTCATAAGTTCTTTCTTATACTTTGGATCTAAGGATGCGCTAATATAGAGGGTATGACTTGGATTGACTTAAAATATGACAACTTCTTTTACGAATATTTTTTATATTTCCAAAATATAAAAAATATTCCCTCTAATACATTCTTTTTATTTTTTGAGGGTGGGCATTTGGCCACCCTGGCTTCAACGTGGATCCGCCAGTGTATGGGTGGAAACTCAAGCCACTTTTATAATAACTAGTTTTATTGCACTTGCATTAAATGTACGTGAATAAAATTTATAAATAAAAATTCATATTATAAATACTTTAATTATAGCATCATTATTAAGATGAAAAAAATTATTAAGATTATCAGTATACGTACGTAGTTATAATCATTAATGTTTACTTGCATATGAGAAAATATTTTTGAATAGGAAAAACATTATTGAGAAAACAACTTAAATAAAATTGAATTTACAATATTAATATAAAATATAATATTGGCAAAAAATAAAAAATAGCAATAAAATAGCAATAAAATAATCAATTATATAAATTACATTTTTGAATGTAGATAAATAGATCATAATATAGCTATGTAGAATATAAAATGATTAAAATGATTAATTTTCAAAGTAAATAAATTCATTAGAGAATAAGAGCAATATTAAATCATGATCTTATGTCTTAAATTCAATAAATTAGAAGCTTAAGAAGGAAAATACCGAGTAAAAAATATAAAGTAGATGAAATCAAAAATAAAATATATATTGACATATTTAAGTGAGAAAATTAAATTAAAAAATTACAAAAAAATAAATACAAAAATACAAATAATAATTAATGCAAATTCATGTATTACTACAAGTAGCAAAGAAATTGTTGAAGGATTAGACCATAAATAATTCACTAAATCTCTTCTTCACTGTGATATCGAAAGAAGGCAAATAAACTTTTTTAGTGACTCTTTCAAGAAACTTCTTTGAAGCATGTGAAATAGACTTAGACAAAGTTGTAGAAGAAGAAAACTGTCAAGTTCCCATCATGACTCATAAATATGTAATATGTAACAAATAAAGTGGTATGTATGTAAAAATCCCTAATTAATTAAGCATATGGTTTAAATGAATTTATTTGGCGCATGAGAGTAGAGCCGTCTTGAATTAATAACTTCTCAAATTGAATTTATTATTAATTAAGCAGCATATGATTTAAATAAATTTATTTGGCATATGAGAATAGAGCCGTCTTAAATTAATCACTTCCAAATAGAATTTATTACTAATTAAGCAGCACCATTAGTTGTATAGGAAGTGATAAATGATAGAATTTGAAGGGTCATATATGAACGTTGTAGATTAATTTAAATTTTATAGATGAACGGTCAAGATTTGCTATGAGTGGAATCCCAAGTCACTTTTATATAGTAGTATATAGATAGTAGAGATAGTATAGATATATGAAGTGCATGTTTATTTACTTCATATAGTGCTATATAAGTTTTCTGATAACTGTGAGTATAATTTAATTTAAAATAATGATTTAATATTCATTATTTTAAACTCACATGCACATTTGATAAATGAATTATTTTGATATTGGTAAAAAGTGACCTGATGAGCTGTGTAGCTCACTATTATTTTACCTTCTATTTTACAGGTCTGGGAGAGGGAAATGATAAGTTGAGCAGCATTGTCTGGGTTTAATCCGAGTTTGTAGCGGTATTTCTTTCTTTTAAATTTTTTTTATATAATCATGGCTAGTTAATTATGTTACTTTGTTCTATATCCCAGTTTGTACTCATGTACTGTAAGTCTGTAATTATAGATTTATTTTGATGATAAATGAAAAGGATTTTGTAAAAAAAAATTATTTTTAGTACACTAGATATTATTAATAGCTTTGTGATTATTGTTGTTGTTTTAAAATTAAAACTGGATGAAAATTCTAAAAAGTTTCAAAAGCTTAGATAATGGGATCCAATTATTACAAAATAATACGATAGAATAAGTCCAGTCTATGAGTCTTATTTAGTTGGGTTATGAGACTCGTAGAGCTTGAAGTTCCATTGACACCCCTTAAGAGTGGATGTAACATGATCAAAACTAGACTCATGTTGAGCTAAGATTTCATTGATCTCATTGTGGAATTTGATACTTGTTTTGCCACAGTTATCCATAATCGGAAGGCTCTGATACCCCTCATATGTTAGAATAGGGGCAGCGAAAAAAGGGCAAATTATTAGGTTTAGTACCGGACTTATTTCTAGTTCCGGACATCCACTAAAAATTTGCCACGTGGACTGCGCTTTGAGTAAAAAAAACCCAATCAAAAGCACAGGAAAAGCAAAGGTAAAGTGCAGGTATAGCGCAATCAAAAAAGCGCACCTAAAGCGCAGTCCACGTGGCAAGTTTTTATTAAATGTCCGGGCCTAAAAATAAGTCCGGTGACCGGACCTAATAATTTTCTCAAAGAAGAGGAGCAATAGAGAGGTTATATGAACTTTTTTCTTTGTAATTTCCAGCCAGCACTTCCTGCAGTTCGTTCTTCCAGCACTTCTTTGTCGTGTCACATAGAGAGATTATTAGGTGCGGAATGCGGATGGGGAGCACCGTCCGCACGAGCATTGCATTGGGTATCTAACGGTACCCGCACTCGGTACCGCTGGGTACCGTTGGATACTGCTACGTACCTAGTACTTGTGCGAACGGTGCGCACTCTGCACCTATTAATTTTTCATGAAAATAAGTCATACAAGGACTGAAAATTTTCTTATCTCATAATCTTTCTATCAAATACGGAGATTTATATAATGAGGTCGGAGCTTAAATGTCATAGTGCAATTTCTTTCATTTTAATAACCCAATTAGGTAGAGTACCCATATCCAATAATAACAAAGACTTATAACCCCAAATTCAAAGATGACGATAATAACAAACTTACATAAAGTTCTTCACAGAGCTTATTCGAACTGATACTGAAACTTCTAAATGACCAATCTGTTTCAGGCCAAGTCGTATATCCCTTCAATAAACTTTGCCAACGTGGTGTTAACCACCGTCGCTCCGCCGTCGATAACGAGGTTATGTCCGCTTATAAAGGCAGAGTCGTCGGAGGCCAAGAACAGCACTGCCGTCGCCACATCATCTGCCCTCAGCACCGCCCCTTTGAGTATCGCCCCCGTGCACAAAAGCTTCTCAACCTTTGCCACGTCCGCACCAGGCACTCCGCAGACCAGAGGCGTTGCCACCAAATACGGGGACACACAATTCACCCTCACTCCTTTCCCACCAAGCTCCGCCGCCGCCTCCTTCAAAAGCCCCAAAATCGCGTGCTTTGAGGTCATGTAGGCCACCGGCGCGAACCCGCCTTGTATTCCTGAGACGCTCGCATGGCAGATGATGGACCCCCGAGTCCCTGCCGCCACCATTGCCCGACCGGCGTGTTTGATCGCCAGCGCGGTGCCGCGGACGTGGACGGCGAGAGTGTGATCTAGGTCGGCGGGGTCGAGGTCGAGAACACCGGTAATGGGGCCGGCTATGCCGGCGTTACTGAACATGATGTCGAGGAGGCCGTAGGTGGTAATGGCGTGGTCAACGGCGGCTGCGAGGTGGAGTTCGTTGCGCACGTCGCAGTGGATGAAGGAGCAGCGGCCGTGAGGTGAGATTGAGGCGGCGACGAGGTGGCCGAGGGAATCGTTTATGTCAGCGATGATGACTGAGGCGCCGTGGGCAGCGAAGAGGCGGGT
This sequence comes from Dendrobium catenatum, assembly GCF_001605985.2. Lineage (NCBI taxonomy): Eukaryota > Viridiplantae > Streptophyta > Magnoliopsida > Asparagales > Orchidaceae > Dendrobium > Dendrobium catenatum. Next base: position 130,199 of record NW_021483793.1, on the reverse strand, counting down.
GGTGGTTTCGCCTATGCCGCTAGCTCCGCCTGTGATAATGGCTACTTTCCCCTCAAGCTTCGGCTTGTTAGACGCCATTAATTTGATATTTCTCTCCCTCTCTCTTGTTGTGGAATGGCGAGAGCTTTGTTGTTATATAGAGTTGCAGACAGCATGGGCTACCTACTCTGATAATTTGCCTGACTGTTGGCGGTAAAATTCCTATAATTACTTCATTACGGAGATGCAAATGGACAATTTTTTAACGAAGTCACGGTTTAAAATTAATTTAATAGAATAATTATTATATATATATAATTGTTGCCGACTCGTATATTCGCGATGGTAGAATGAGTAAATTTTTTATCCTAATAATGCACATATATTCAACACACAAATAAATAGTTGAAGAGATAGGAAAAATACTAGAAGTTTTTTATGTGAAAAATCAAAAAAAAAAAAAAAAGAAAAGGCATAAGGCATCACCCAAGTGAAAAGATTTCACTATATTTGAGTGAATTATAAAGGTTGACCCGTCCCTTGACTTAGAGGCGATGAAATTATAATTGTTTGGAGAGTCGGTCAGAATCCGTATAGATACTCAGAGTTTGTAATGACTGCAGTCGAGCAGAAGTCTGGCGGAGGTCAGCAGTTAGTCAGTGTTCCAAAAAAGGTCGGGTGAAAGTCCAACGGAGGTCAGGCGAAAGTCAAGCAGTAGAAGGTGTCCGGGTGGAAGTCCAGCTGCGGTTGATGGCTGGGTAGAAATCTGGTGACGGTTGGTGGCCGGGAGGTGGTCCGACATTGATCGGACAGAGATCCGGCGGCGGTCCCAGTCGATGGTCGAGTGGATGTCCGACGGCTAGGTGGAAGTCCAGTGGCGATAAGCGGCCCAGCGGTGGTTCGTCATGGTTGGGTGGATGTTCGGCCGAGGTTAGCAGCCTGGAGGAAGTCTGGCCACGGTCGGCGGCCAAATGGAAGTCTAGTGACGATAGATGGTCGGGCAGGGGTCCCATGATGGTTGGGCAGAGGTCTGGTCACAGTCGGTGGCCAGGTGGATGTCTAGCGGTAGTAGGAGTTTGTCTAAATTAGAGTTTGGACAGTCCTAAATTTAATTTGAAAGGTTTCCACTAGGATATGCCTCGAGATTCATGCACGATCAAAGCAATCCTAACATGACCTCCATGTGATTCATTATCTTTTTGATAAAAAGCTGAATGAGAGCTAGTCGTCCATTTAACAAAAGTCTTGCAACTTGTCTCCCCACCCGACCATTCTCATTTGCTTCATTCCATCTTTCACCTCCCTCACCGACCAGCGATGTCGATGTCGCTGATCCAAGACTTGAAGGAAATAACTTCCTTAAGTAGTTATTGTTCCCGCTTATCACCATTGTTGCGACATCCTAGAGTATTTGCGACGTTAGAGAAATATAAAGTTTAACATCTTAGCGTTATATGAAAATCCTTCATATAATCAGATAAGAGAGATGAGGTGTAGCATTTATAAGACACCAATATTTTTACGTAGAAAACCCCCGAAAAAGGGGGAAAAATCACGGGGTCTATTCCAGTTTGAATGAATCCACTAATATTGCAGATGATTACAAATGAGGCCCTTCATTAGTGGAAGGCCTTAACTTGATGTTCATTTTATGCAATACATTATATGATGGGAATACAAATAAATACTGTTGACGTGTTCATTTGGTCGGACGGACTGTAGTCAGTAGGAGACATAAGTCAGAAGACCGTAGTTGGTGGTCGACGGAGGTCGGAAGGACTGTAGTTGGTGGGCGACATAAGTTAGAAAGATCATAGTCGGCGGGCTACAGAGGTCGGAAAAACTGTAGTCGGTGGGAGACATAAGTTATAAGGACCGTAGTCGACCGACGGAGGTCGAAAGGATTGTAGTCGGTGGGCGGCGTAAGTCAGAAGGACAGTAGTCGGCGGGCAACTGGAGGTCGAAAGGACTATTGTCGGCGGACGATGGAGGTCAGAAGGACTGTGTTAGGTAGAAGTCCAACTATGGATAGGAATCCCATATTGAATAGTTATCCGGCGAAAACCCAACAAATGGCAGAAGTCTGGTGTTAGGTAGAAATCTGGCGACGAGTGGAGGTAATTCGGGTAGAATTCTGGCGTCACTTGGGCGTCGGGCATAACTCCGACATCACTTGGGGATCAGACAAAACTCCGGAGTAACTTGGAGATTAGATAGAATTCTGACGTCACTGGAAATTCATGCAGAATTTCGACGTTACCTGGAAGTCGGCAAAATTCCGGCGTCACTTGGAAGTCTGGTGAAACTCCGACGTCGTTCAAAAGTCAGGCAGAATTCTGGCGGCGATGGTCTATAAGGAGTTTCTTCCCTCCTAATCTTCTCTTCTTCCTTCTCTTCTTCTCTTCATCTCTTCTAGCTTGGGTCTCCCCTCAAGAGAAATGAGGGGCTATTTATAGTTTTTTTGTGGATGGCATGACCCGTAAATATGAGGAGGATCGAGGGCAAAGGTGGAGTGGTTCGTATGAACGACCGATATTGAATCTCTTTGATCGTGGACCGTTTGTCAGATATTTGATGGTCTTAATGAAATCGGAATTTAACGATCTTTGGCTCATTGGATTTGTCTCGTCGAGCCGCTCAATTTGATTATAAGCATGTTATGTTTGGAAACCATTTGATAATCCAAATTATGCTTTAAACCTTCCAAAAATGATTTGGGTCCTTGATTTGGACTCATTTGGGCTCGGATTGAGTTTAATTTGGTGTTGTGGGTTTGTATTTTCGAGACGAACAGTTCGACTATAAGTTTATTGAAATCACTATTTAGATGATCCTAGATTTAATTTTTGAAGTTTACTACTTATTTTTTGCCTCGAGATTCGTGCCCGACCAAGATAATTTTTTGATAACATATCAGTTGCCCCCTATTTTTGGATGTGGAAGCTCCAGAAGTCAAAAAATATATGTGTCAACATTTCACACTGGCCTAATCACAAAAAATTACATTCCGAAAATTAAAATCTTGCTCAAACTTAATCATAGAGGCCCTGTTGAGCTCTAAAAGTGCCAAAATTGAGCACGGAATGTCAAAAAACGTGTCTAGGGACCCCAAAATCGTTAGATTTTGATCGTCCGGATCGAAGATCGGGTCCGAACAAGCCTAGGGGACCAAACAGGCCGACTGGCCTTTGCTTACTGCCGGCGGCGGCATGCCTGCCATGAGTGAATAGTCGCGCCTGTTCAGGCGCGTGGTTACTTAAAATTTTTTATGGGGCCCACATGATTTTTTTATCCCAAAAAATTCTAAAAAATTTTAAAAAAAAATTGAAAAAATTTAGAAAATCGGGAAAGATTTATAAAATTATAGAAAATTATGAAATGTCCTTTTCTTCCCAAAAAGAATATAAATACCCCCTAGAAACAGGGGGAAACTTGCACCTTCTTCTTTTCTCATTCTGGCTTTCTTACAATGGAGGCATTCCACTATTTTTCATAGGTGACTTTCTCAAGTTAAATCGACGCCCCTCCTCTTATACAGAAGTTAGAATTTTCTCTTCTTTCTCTCATTTTTTCTCCCCCATTTTCTTCATACTTTAGAGGCTTTTCGCTATTTTTTGTATGTGATTATTCATATTTAAATCTAGTGCTCCTCTTGAGTATAGAAGGAAAACTTTTCTCCTTCCACTGTCTTCCCATTTGGCCATCTTTTTACAGTCAAGGCATTCCATTATTTTTTGTATGTGACTTTCCCCTACTATTGTACAAAAGTTAAACTTTTTGAAGCCATTTTTTTCTTTCTCTTCCACCATTCTAACTTTCTTTCAATTGAGGCATTCCCCTGTTTGTTGTTGGCAGCATCCCTTATCCGAGATTATATGTCAAAGCCTTTGCTCGATGACGTTAACATGTATAGAAGATGTCAAGAGAATCCACCAAGGAGATAAGACCTATCCAAGGTTGTATGTTAGAGCCTTATTCGATGATATTAACCTGTGTGGAAGAGGTTGATAGAATCCACCAAGGATGTAATACCTATCCGAGGTTGTATGTTAGAACCTTACTCAATGATGTTAACCTATATGGAAGAGGTCGAGAGAATCCACCAATGATGTAAGACCTATCCGAGATTGTATGTCAAAGCCTTGCTTGATGACGTTAACTTGTGTATAAGAGATCGAGAAAATCCACCAAGGATATAAGATTTATCCAAGGTTGAAGGTCAAAGCCTTGCTCATTGACGTTAACCTATATGGAAGAAGTCAAGAGAATCCACCAAGGATGTAAGACCTATCCGAGGTTGTATGTCAGAGCCTCTCCTCGATAACGTTAGCTTATGTGGAAGAGATCGATAGAATCCATAAAGAATGTGTGGCCTATCCGAGGTTGTATGTCAGAGCCTCTATTCGATGATGTTAATATGTGTGAAAGAGGCCGAATAAAATCCCCCTAGGATTGATTTTGTCTTGATTGGGAGGGGGCGGATGCCACGTATATCCCGAATCACAAGTGGAGAATGGTATATCTTTAGATCGTTATTGCCTATTTAAGGTCGAGATTAAGACATTGCCCAAGGAGTAGAAGTCTAGTAAGGGACTGTATGTGGCTTTCGAAAGCATCATTGCATTTGTCGAGAGTTTCCTTATATATCATCTTGGTTTTGAAAGTCTTTAAGGGATCTTCTTGACTAAAATTGTAGTCAAGATTGCCCCCCCAGTCCGGATCTAATTCCCATAAAATTGATGCATCAATAGCAGTTGAATAACCTTTTGAGGTTGGAGCTAAAATTGCCTCCCAGTTGGGAATCACGTTCCCACAGACGGCGCCAAACGTTGCATCATGGAGTATTCACGACGGTAGAGAAATATAAAGTTTAACATTTTAATGTTGTACAAAAATCAGACATGCTATTAGATAAGAAAGAATGGGTGTAGCATTTATGAGACACCAATATTTTTACGTGAAAAATCCCTAAAAAATGGGGAAAACCACGGGGCCTAGCCAGTTTGAATGAATCCACTGGTATTTCAGTTGATTACAAATGAGGCCCTTCCTTGGGGGAAGGCCTTAACTTGATGTAAATCAAATACATAACATTACACGATGGGAATACAAAGAGCTATTATTGACGTGTTCATTTGGTCTGACGGACTGTAGTCGGTGGGCAATGTAAGTCAGAAGGACCGTAGTCGGTGGGCAACGTAAGTTAGAAGGACCGTAGTCAGCGGGTGACGGAGGTCAGAAAAACTGTAGTCGGTGGGCGACGTAAGTCAGAAGGACCGTAGTCGGCGGGCGAAGGAGGTCAGAAGGATTGTACTCGTTGAGTGACGTATGTTAGAAGGACTATAGTTGGCTTACGACAGAGGTCAGCAGTACTATAGTTGATGTGCGATGTAAGTTAGAAGGATTGTATTCGGAGGGCGACAGAGGTCGGAAGGACCTTAGTCAGCAGACGATAGAGGTTAGAATGACTGTAGTCGATAGACGACGGAGGTCGAAAGAACTGTGTCAAGTAGAAGTCCGGCTATGCATAGAAATCCCACATTGGATAGTTATCCAGCGAAAACCCAACAACGGGCAGAAGTTCGGTGTCAGGTAGAATTTTGGCGACGAGTGGAGGTCCGTCGGGCAGAATTCCGACATCACTTGGGTGTCGGGCATAACTCCGACGTCACTTGGGCGTCAAACAGAACTCCAGAGTCACTTGAAGATTAGATAGAATTCCGACGTCACTGGAAAGTTAGGCGAAATTCTGGCGTCACTTGGAAGTCGCGCGGAATTCCGGCGTCGTTCAGAAGACGGGCAAAATTCTGGCGGTTGAGCCGCTCAATTCGATTATAAGCATTTTACGTTTGGAAACCGTTTGATAATCCAAATTGTGGTTTGAACCTTCAAACAGCACTTCGGGTCCTTGATTTGGACTCATTTGGGCTCGGATTGAGTTTAATTTGGTGTCGTTTGGTTCGTATTTCCGAGACGAACAGTTAGACTATAAGTTTACTGAAATCGGAGTTCAGATGATCCCATATTTATTTTTTGAAGTTTCCAACTTGATTTTTGCCTCGAGATTCGTGCCTAATCAAGATAATTTTTTATGACATATCAAGCATATTTGAGGATCATCCGCCATTCACCCCCGTAATTTCTTCTCATATAATCGTCCTATCAGCAAATATTTCTTAATAAGCATATGTTACTTAATTCAAATATGTAGAGTTAGTGCAGAAAACGTGTACTACTAAGTATCAAGAAAATTCAAAGGAATTTAGTAAGTTGGCCAACCCCCGAGGCTATATAGTGTTGAAGATGCATGGAAGTTGGATACCTTTCAAAAAGTGATATACATCTTTGTGTTTGTGGGTAATAAAAACAAATCTAAGAACAGAGACAATGACATTATAGTAGGCGTATTTGTTCTATTTCTCTACTTTAGATAGAATAGTAGCAGACAACTTTATTAAACATAATTGCAAATGTCAAGGCATTTGATAAAAATCTAGTAAAGCACATGATAATGCCAACCGTTTAGATTAATTAGTTCATAATATCAAAAAAAAAAAAATCAAGTCATTTATGACATCAAATAAGCAATATATTTGATGGGTTTGAAAAAAAAATGGCTAGAACAAAAAAAATCACCCTTTACCTGTGTATAGGACACCAATAAGCTCGTGACTAGCAAAAAATGTAATAGTCATATTGTTATAGTTGTGTCGAATAATTTAGTTGAGATATATTTTTAAATAGATTTGTTATGAAATCCTCATGTATTCTTTATAGATACGATTATCCCTAGCGTAGCTGTACTTTATTAACTAATCTATAAGTTGAACTTACATAAACCTGTTGTTTTTGGAAAATAGGATTTCTTGAACAAGACTCAAGGCCGCATTTGCATCTGACACTTACCTAGAAACATAAGTGGTTGATCAACATCTCTTATGATCCTATATGATAGACAGCTAACTATCGATGTTCAATTTTCACCAACATATGCTGGTTGTCCAAACCATTTTTTGCAAGTCCTAACAAACACAAACTTGGAGCAAGTTATTCAACATTTTTCGGATCCTATATGGGCTCGAATTTGTTGAATAATCCTTATTCAACATTTTTCGGATCCCTGAGACTTTTTTCATGTTACAGGTTTAAGTTCATTACTTTCGCTCATTGAAGAAAACCTTTATGATAAATTTTGCATAATTTTGAGAAATTTTTTAATAATTTGCTTCATTTTTTTTTTTTGGGAAATTTTTGCTTCGATTTATTTGTTAACCTTAAAAAGGTGCAAACTTACAATTGCAAGGAATTTACTTGATTCACGACCCCAAGATTATCAAATAGTCTTCAAATATTTGCTTGCTTATAGTCGAAATGAGCATCACGAGAGAGAAATCTAGGGAGCCTAAATCACTCAACCTAGTTGTCATTAAGAAATTTAGATGTTTAAAGAACTTTATATGATCACATTAAGAAACTTAAATGCTTAAAAAACTTTATATGATCAAGCAAATTAGCATAGGTCATTCTATGGAGTATTTAGAGTTTTTTTCTAAAATAATCAAAATGCCACTAATAAAAATTAAAAACTGGCCCTATTCTACATATGAAATGGGTGGAGTGGATCATAGCTAATATATTTGAAGAATCCTAGAGATCTATCCATTGATCAATATCATTATCGGTGACTTTTGTCACTTAACTATCATCATCCAACCACGATCATCTGACTATCATCACTAGATCATTGTCATTTGACTATTATTGCCTAATTATCATCATCACCCACCTTTCATCACTCAATTCTTTCCTTTTTATCGTCATCACTTTCTATCAAATATTGTTGATGTTCAACTATAGTAGCAAGCTTATTAACCCTCAATGCCTACAATGTCGACACATGGATTAACCAACAAGATAAATGCACACCATTGAAAATAGTAACAACACTTGCTGACTTTGCTTCCCCTTGTTCACTCCAACATTAACCACATCATTATTAATAAGCTGCTACATGACATTAATACCAATTTTAAGGTACTCTATCATCAAGAAGATCAATGCACATTGTCACTATTAACTTTGATGCCCACAAAAAGGATGATGCATGTCATCAATATCAACATTGATGCACACCATCCCCAAAAAAGTCGATGCACTTCATTGACATTATGTATATGTATCTTCTAAATCCAAAAATCTGACCAGATCTTCACATGCAGTGGAACCATTTCCTACTTTACTATTCCAACACGTTGACTCACTGCAATCAATTCATTTCACAATATTATTAAATGAACTATGACTTTATTCCCTAACATGTACACATCTTCATTTAATTCATTTTGTACCATCTATATTTCAACAGCAAATCATTATTACAATCAAAAACATAAATATAAATACATCTATTGAGATAGTTATCTACTTAATTAATTCACATCGCCTCGCTCGTGCAAAGGTATAATGATTTCTAAACTCAAAAAAGCCTTCAAATCCCATTTTCAATGCTTGTAGCGCACTAGGGGACTACTAATACACATTTTTCTTAGCATGATGTGAGGAAGCCCAGTGTGATTATTGTGGTGAGGAGGGTAGGCTCTACACACGTTCTTTGCAACGTACCCGGGACACGCCTAAGTATCTGTGCACATGCTTTTATGCCTGTGGGAAAAAATTATAAATTCTTCTTGTAGATACATAGAAGACTCATACATGCTCTTTGTAGCGTGGTGGAATTGAAAACTACGACCACAATGTCACTCGATACCTATCATATATGCTCTTCATAGCATGGTGGGAAGGCCTAGCTCTACAAAATTCCTATAAAGGAAAAAGATGCCGAGAGGCTGTCAAAATCTTGTCTGAATTATTATTGGACTTAGAAATTTAAATGACCTACACAATGAAAAATGCAATGAAATTTGATTAAATAAACTTATAAGGAACTAGACATGAATGAACATTTAAGTCAAACTTATAACTAAATAAACTTTATAAGGTTAAAGGACTGAGCAGGGGACCTGTAATTGGATGAACAAATGGATCAATCAAGTTGGAAACTTCCAAAATTAAATTTGTGACCATCCAAACTCTAATTTCTTTAAACTTATAGTCAAACTGAACTTCTTAAAAAGGCAAACCCAACAGCATGAAATTCAACTCAATCCGAGCCCAAATAAATCCAAATCAAAGACCCGAAGAACATTTGTAAGGTTAAAACCATAAATTGGATGAACAAATGGTTTTCAAACGTGACATGCTTATAGCTGAAACTAGTGGATTGACGAGAAGAATGCAATGAGCCCAAATCAAATTCTGATATCAAAAATACATTCAAATGCCCAATAAAGAATCTATAATCAAGGGGATCAATATCGGTTGTCCATTCAAATCACTCCCAACTAACTCTTGATCTCCCTCTTATTTACTAGTCATGTCATTCTCAAAAAATTATAAATAGACCCCCTCATCTTCAATGAAGGAGAGGATCATATAAGGAGAGAAGGAAGGAATCAAGGAAGAGAAGGAAAAGAGACAAATTAGAGCTCTCTTGCCACCAGACTCCTCGACCATCGTTAGAACACTGACCATCGTTCGACTGATGTCAGACTTCAACCTGGACACCAAATGACGTCAGAATTTTTCCAGACCACCAAATGTCGATGGACTTACTCTCAGTCATCAATTATTGTCGAACTTCCCCCAGACAACTTCCATCCATATAGTAAGGTCCTTCCGACCTCATTCACCAGATTACGGTCCTTCTGATCTCCATTGCCAGACAATAATTTTTCAACCTCTGCAATCCATGGACTACGGTCCTTCCGACCTCCATTTCTAGACAATGGTCTTTATGACCTCTATCGCTAGCCTGCTACTATCCTTCCAACCTCCGTCGTCTAAAAACGGTCTTTATGACCTCTATCGCCCGCCAAATACAATCCTTCTGACCTTTATCGCCTAATAATAATATTTTTGACCTCCATCGTCTACTAACTATGCTCATTCTGACCACCATCATCAAAATACGATCTTTTCGACCTCTGCTGCCTGCCGACTACGGTCTTTCCGACCACCAACACCCTACTATGATCTTTTCGACATTCGTCACATGCCGATTATGGTCCTTCAAACATCTGTCGCCCATTGACTACGGTCCTTCAAACTATCGTCACCTGACAACTATATTTCAGACCTTTGTTATTCACCGACTATGGTCCTGACCTCTGTCACCAGGCATCTGTCTTTATGACATCTATCGTCATTCAACTATGGTCCTTCCAACCTCTGTCGCATGATAATGGTCTTTTAGATCTCCATTGCCCGTCGATTATGGTCCTTCTGACCAACGTAACCCGAAGACAGTCTTTTTGACCTATGTCGCCCGTCGACTACAATCCTTTCGACCACCATCACTAGACTATAGTCTTTATGACCTTTGTCACCCTTCAACTATGGTCCTTCAAACCTCCTTCACTATACAATGCTCTTTACTACCTCTGTTGCAAGCCAACTATAGTCCTTCTGATATTTATTGGTAGACAACAGTCTTTACGATCTCTATCTCTCGTTGACTACAACCTTTCTAAGCTATGTTGCATGACAATGATCTTTATGACCTTCGTCACCCACCAACTACAATCCTTTTGTCCTCCTTTGCCTGATAATGATCTTTCTGACATTTGTCGCCCCCCCGGCTACAGTCCTTTCTATCATCGTCACTACTATCCTTCCAACCTTCGTTGCCAGACAATGTTATTTATGAACTTCATTTCCCACCGACTACGGTCCTTTCAACCTCCACCATAAAACACTGGTCTTTATGACCTCTATGTTTGTCGACTACTATCCTTCTGACCACCATCATCATACAATAATCTTTTTTACCTCCATCGCTCGCTGACTATGGTCCTTTCAACCTTTGTCACTTAACAACGATCTTTACGACATTCATCGTCTGACAACTATGGCCCTTCTGACCTCTGTCGCCAGAAAATGATCTTTGTGACCTTCGTCGTCCATCGACTATGATCCTTCTAACCTCTGTCACCAGACAATAATCTTTCGACCTTCGTCGCCCGTCAACTATGGTCCTTCCGATCTATGACATCTGAAGATGGTCTTTATGACCTCCATCGCCTGCAAACTACGATTCTTTCGACCACCATCACTAGGTTCCTTCCGACCTCTGTCGCTAGCTGACTCCGGTTGCTGATCTGACGACAGTCGGTCGAAATTCTAGCATCGGTTGATCGCTGGGTGGAAGTCCAACAGCTGTCAGTGACCGGGCGGTGGTCAGATGATGGCCAGATAGAAGTCTGGTGGCGATCGACGACGGGTGTTGGTCTGACGATGGTCGGTTTGAAGTACAACGAAGTTTGGTAGCCAAGTGGAAGTCTAGCGGGGTCGACGAACTTGAGGTAGCCTGGCAGTCCTCAGCGATCGATGGTAAGGCGGCAATCTGGCAACGGTCTTGTGGAAGTTTGGCGGCGGCTAACGGCCAAGTGGTAGGTCGGTAGTGGCCGGGGGGCAGGCGGTGGTCCTACTATTATCTGGTGGAACTCCGATGGAAATTGGTTGCTGAGTGAAATTCTAGCAACAGTTGGGGCTAGGTTGAAGTCTTGTTGTAGTCAGCTACCGAGTGCTTGTCCATTGACGATCGATGAAGTTTCACCGGCAATAGTGCTGGAGCTCTTGAAGCCTCAGATATCTCTCAAATCTCCAGCCACCCCTCATATAGAGAGTGAGAATCTATTTATAATTTTTGTGAGTGGCACACCACGTAAATATAGAGAATATCTAGGGTAGGTTCGAAGTGCTTCATCGGATGGCCTTTTATTGATTCCCCAGATCATAGAGGATATTTTAAGTGTTTAAATTTCTTAATGATGTTAGAATTCAATGATCTTGGGATCGTTGGATTTGTCTTGTCCATATGTTCAATTCGAATATAAGCATGTCATATTTGAATAACATTTTGTCATCCAATTAATACTTTGAACCTTTTGAATACACTTTGGACTCTTAATTTGGACCCATTTGAGCTTAGATTGAATCAATTTTGAATTTATTGGGTTTGTCTCTTCTATACGTTCAGTTTGACTATAAGTTTGCTAAAATTAAAGTTTAGATGATCTAGAATTTAATTTTGAACATTTTTAACTTATACATACCTCAAAATTCATGCCCGATCGAGACAATTTTTAATGGCCAACTATGATAAAAGTGCGTTAACAGCCCTTTTCAGTATTAAAGCAAATGTCTCTTAAAAAAAAAAAATCCCAAGAAAGCACTTAATCATATAATCACCTTCATAAATATAATCTTCAATCACTCCAAATACTTCTAACCAACAGCAAAATAGTACGCGGCCATATCTTAAGTTTTTTTTTTTTTTTGGGGAAAATATCTTAAGATTTTATTTCACTTAGCTTAATTATTTAAGAAAACAAAAACATCGCATTTGAGACATTCAATGAAAGATTCTTAGTTCCACCGGTTAACTGATAAACCTTACTAAATATTTTATTTCTAGGCTTCTTTTGGAATGACTTTTTTATAATTCTTAAAAGTAAATTTTTAACATAAAATAAAAAAGTTTATATTAAAAATTTATTTTAAGAAACAATAAAAAAAACTGTCTCAAATGAAAAAAAAAAAAAAAAAATCTTATGCAAAAGTTTTTATTTTTATTTTTATTTTTTGGAATTTTGGAGAATTAGCCCATTATATTCAGTAAAAAGAAATTTACAAGCGAATAGTGCAAAGAAGGAAAACTAATGGACTGACCAAAAACAAAACTGGTAGTCGTTTGAAAGAAACCCAAAACGCTACAAACAAACTAAAACTACCAAATAAAAGAATGAAGAGGACTCAGAATGCTTAGCAAAACGTGAACCACCGGCAAGTAGATAGAGCATCAAATACTCGTAATTGCCGAGAAAGACCATCCAAGGAGAAGCTGAGTAGCACCAACACTGTAGTCATCATCGTCCATCCAAAAATATATTCGGCATGGCACAAAAGAGCAGACAAGATTCCCGGATTACCTAAAAAGACCATCTACATGGGATACAGTAGCGAATAAAACTAGACTCCATATATCACAAGTTAGCTCACTAAGCAGCAACCATAAAACCAACAGAGGAACACAATAAATCAGAGAAGCAAATGCTAAAATAAATGAAAACTCTTCCATTTTGTTGTTTTATAAAGAACAATTCTCTTAATTTTCCCCGCAATTTTGATCAAGCATTCATAAGAATTCCTAAATAACCTATCATTCCTAGCTCTCTCTAAAAAATAGATGGCAGCACAATTCAAAAGGAAGTAAAAAATCTTTCAATTGCTTACATACCACAATTTCCTCAAAAAAAGGAGAAAGATTGGTTCAGATTGGGGCGCAAAAGCATGCTACTCGTCAGTGGGATCAATTTTTAAGCATGTCAAATGTGAAGTCACATTCAAAGAAAAAAAGAGAGTGAGTTTCCAAAGCAGATAAACAAAAAATGCAATTTGTAGCCACGGGTATTCCCCTCTGATTCAAAGCATCCGCAGTTTTCAGACCCTGCTTTAAGGCCAACCAAGCATAAGCAAAAAAACGAAGCGCATAACGTTTATGCCAAATAAAGCTATATATGCCAATAAACCTTAGGATATAAGCAAAAAATTGTAAAATAAAGTTCCTAAAAACAGGTTTATCAGAAGGAAGCCACTAACAAGTCAAATCATCCACAGTGGAAATAGTAGAGGTAATGGAAGTTGGTAAAAATGAGGGGAAGTTCCATTGTCCATCAAAAATAAAACTTTTGACCTGAAAGTGAGAGAGGTTTTAGCCCACGTGTTCCATAAATAATTCGGACGGAATTTTCATTAAAGGCTTCCCATAACAAAAAGGATCTCACAACAGATCAGAAAGATTGAAATTGCTCAGAACTTTGAAACTTAAACAGAAGATAATGAACCTGAAATGAAATTCGGTAGTTGAAGTGTTATATCACTGACCAATTGGAGCTACGCAATCATCGTCATTAATTCACATGCATAATTATCTAAGGGAATGAATCTGAATGCAAGAAAAGAATAATTTAGAATGAAAATTAACAATTTAAAACTTGATAAACCCGAAAAACGTGCAAATAAAAAATACAATTATTTTTATGCCTTTAATGTTAAATCGTTAGATTTCATATTTCATAAAAATATTTTAAAAAACTTTTATATTTATCCTTAAAATTATTGTTGATAACTTTCTTAGTTGAATATTTTATATCAAAATTACAAAATCTATGTCTACAATCATCTTTAAAATTTAATATAAATACTTTCAATCATTAATTTGTTTTTTCAAATAGTTATAGATGTTTTCTTTTTTGTAAATTTTAAACTAAAGATGAATTAAACAAATATGTGACTTGAACTTAAATGCAAGTATTTTTAAGTGTCATAATTTTAAAAAATATCTTCATAAAAATTTATTAGGACATTGTCACATATTTAATTTTTTTTTCTAATAAAAATTATGTGTTTACCTTTCAATATTTTCCTCCACTAGAAATAAATATCTTACATTTGGGACCTATTTGAGATGATTTTCTCGTTGCTTTGCTTTCAAGATAATAATTATAAATTCATTTGGTTACTATTTTTTTGTTACTTTTTAATTGTTTTAAAAAATTTTGCGGTGGAAATTTACTTATTTAACCAAAATATATAAGTTGATAATAAATTTTATAACAAGTAATAATCATCTCAAAAAACCTTGGTGTTATAATAGCTGATTTCTTCACCGATTTTGTTCCTTTTCTCAAGAATTTAAATATAAATCTCCATATCTTCGAAGATTTCCATAAATTTGATATTTTATTTGTTAGACTCTCGTAAAAAATGGTTTGAAGTTTTTTTTTTTATTTTATTAAATCTATAAAATATGTTTACAAATATTTGGAAATTAGTTGAGCATCCAATTCAACACCCTTAGCAGCAGGTAGTGAGATTGAGGAATTAATCAATATAATGGTGGTCGGCCTAACAAAAGAATTATAGAGGATGCAGTAACTGCAAGCTAAAATATAATCGCAAAAAACTTAGATGTAAGCTAAGGGGAGTGAGTAGAAGAATGATCAGTAGATAGATTTTTTTTTAAATGTTTTTTGGTTGAACAATGTTATTGTTTAGACATTTTAAAGTTTGCACTAATCCAGAGAATTTATGATTCTAATGTGATTGTTTCAATTGGTTTTGTTCAATGCATGAAGTTATATTTATTATTTTAGTATGTTTGATAATTAAGGCTGCTATAATTTATTTCTTTTAATACTGTGATATATAGGTTTTTTTTTTTTTTTTTTTTTTTAAGATGCCCAAGCGGGAACGGAGCCCAGCCTTCGCGGGCGAGATGCCCCAGCGGGAGCGGCGTGTAGCGTGGGAGCCTAGCCTTCGCGAGCTGGAATGAAACTGTGATATATAGGTTTGAGTATAAATTAGAAAGTTTGAATGAAATGTTTTATTTATTTATTTCTTAATAGTTGTTGAGGGATTTTTAATCTATTTAGGATCTATTAGTGCTAATAGTAAAAAGTTTCATCAAATTTACATTGAAAAAAGTTGACAGAAAATTTAACTTAATTGTACTATATTATAATGATATCCTATACCACATGCCTTATAATTTAAAATCTAATATGCAAGATTAATTTGGATTGATCAAAATTTGAAATTTTGAACTATATTAGAAGAGGTCAATATCTATTAAAAGTTGAAGAGTCTTCATTGTATTCAGTTGTTATAAAATGTTAGGATTTATTCTAGATTTTACTTTTAGTTTTTGATGCTTAGTTTTTCTTTGGTTAGTTAGTTTTGTGGCTTTTCCTATAGTCATGCATTTCTTTAAATAAGCCTTTGTTGAGCTGTATTGGGCATCCAAAGATTAAGAAAGTATTTCTCTGTTTTCTCTTCCTCAGTTTTTTTCGTTTTTCCTTTTCTTCCTGAAGAAGCCGATCAGGCTTCTTGTTTTTCAGCTCTGTTAATCAGGCGTTTCACGATCAACATTTGGTATCAGAGCCACCTTCCATTTTCTTGCTTTAGGTTCCGATCTACTTCTTCCTCAAACTCCATTTTTTCTTCTTCTTCATTCGCTTGGCACTCCTCACCGGAGAACCACCTGGAAGCACGAAGTTCTTGGAGCCAAGAATATCCAATCTAGATGAAGCAAGGATCGACGGAAGTGCTATAGTTCGTGTAGAGGTGAGATCGCTGGAGGCGTGAGATTGGCGAAGAGCAGGGCATGCGCAAGAGGTCGTGTAGGCTGTGTGAGCCGGAGGTGCTCACGGGACAACAGGCGCACGGTGGTGTTGCACACGTAGGCCGGCTGGAGACTGGCCGGAGGTGAACGTGGTGCGAGAAGGCGGCGTGAGGTGTGCAAGGGCGCTGGACCAGCGCTTGGAGCGGCTGGGCGTAGAGAAAGCATGGGAGGAGGCTGCTCGGGATTTCGCCGGAGGGGAGCTGTGGCTGTGTTAATGGTTTTTTGAACCGGTAAGCCGCAAAGCAGCACGCCGAGGATCAGTAAGTGTTGAGGAGCAAATCGCACAAAAGGTTTTTTTTAAAATCTTGATTTCTTCGTCATGTCGATGCAAAGGCTAGAGATCGACAAGTTCAAGGGAGAGAATGATTTCAGTCTGTGGAGGATCAAGATGAAGGCGCTTTTAGTTCATCAAGGCCTCTCCAATGCAATCTTTGAAGAGAATTTCGCTGCAATCACCGACAGAGCCAAGGCGAGAGAAATCCAATTGAAAGCGCATAGTATCATCCTTCTCTCTATCGGTGATGAAGTTTTAAGAGAGGTTGCTGAAGAAGATACGTCATTAAAGGTATAGAGGAAGCTTGAATCAATTTACATGAAAAAATCTCTTACGAATCGACTGTTGTTGAAAAAACAATTGTATACACTCCAAATGGAAGAAAATCAAGAACTCCGAAAGCAATTGGACGACTTCAATAAATTGATTCTTGACCTCAGAAATGTAGATGTGAAAATTGACGAGGAAGATCAAGGGATTATACTCCTCAGCTCTCTACCAAAGACGTATGAAAACATAGTTGACACTATGTTGTATGGTAAGCAATCTTTGACATTGACGGAGGTTAAATCCATTTTAATGTCAAAAGAAGTTCAAAGGAAAATTGACCAGAAAGAAGACAAGAATGACAACATTCTGATCGCTAGAGGAAGATCAGAATCACGTAGGATCAATGCCAACAGGAAGTGCTATCATTGTAACCTTTCAATTTGATTTCTAAGAAAAGTGCAAGCTTCAAATTGTACAAAATATCGCATGCTGAATTTAATTTGAGGTCTTCGTAGTCTGGAGTTCATTTTTCCTGAAATGTCAGTACACAAGAGCAAATACAATTCTTCTAAAAAAAATGTTAGGAGATAAGTACACATTTGAACAATAATGTTTGGAATCATCAAAACTTCATAAGTTACAAAAATGTAAAGCATGCAAATAGAAACTATCTTAACAAAAACTGTAGTAAATGAAGCCTCAAAATGATCTTAAAAGTAGGAAGTAAAAATAAGTAACTTCTCACTTTTAAGAAGTGTTATAGAATTATGGTCAATTTGAATATCATTTTGTCATCCATTTAATGCGATGAATCTTCTGAATACACTTCGGATTCTTAATTCAGATCCATTTGAGCTTGGATTGGACTAATTTTGGTGTTGTTAGATTGTCTCTTCGACATTTTCAGTTTGACTATAAGTTTGCTAAAATTAGAGTTTGGATGATCTAGAATTTACTTTTGAAAATTTTTAACTTTTGTATGCCCGGCCTCAAGATTCATGCCCGATCAAAATAATTTTCGGTGACATATCGATAACTATGATAAATGTGGAACCCAAGAACCGGGAGAGCAGAGCTTTCGCTCAGCCAGAAACAAGAGGAAGAAGACAGAAATTTTCTTATTGCATAAACGGTGATACAAGACCTATAAGTAAACAATAGAAAACAAGAAAGTACAACAAGAGGCCTAACAGTACATAAGTAAACCAATGAGGAGGAGCCACGTATGAGTGGCTAAAAGCCCCCCTCAAACTTATATCTGGGAAGCAGACGTGAGTTTGTTTGCTAGAGATTGGAATATTTGGGTTGGTAGTGCTTTAGTGAAGAGATCTGCAAGCTGTTCGGCGGTGCAGATGTGGTGAACTGATATGTTCTTCTTCGAGATACAATCCTGAATGAAGTGACAGTCAACCTCGATATGCTTTGTTCTAGCATGGAAGACCGGATTATTTGTTAGTGCTATTGCGGAGGTGTTGTCGCAATATACAATGGGAGGTGATCTTTGCGGTGTATGAAAATCTTCGAGGAGGCGTTGTAGCCAGATTATTTCTAAGGCCTCGGAAGCGAGTGCACGATACTCGGCTTCGGTGGATGATCGTGCAATAGTATTTTGCTTCTTGACTTGCCAGGAGATGATGGAGTTTCCTAGAAAGTTGCAGTAGCTGGATATAGATTTCCGATCTTGGTTATTGCTAGCCCAGTCTGCATCTACATAGCCTTTGAGGATGAGATTGTTTGGTTGTAGATGAATCCCTATGGAGGAAGTACCGTTGATGTAGCGAAGTAATCTTTTAAGTGCTTTGTGGTGAACGTTGAGTGGATGTTGCATATGTTGATATAGTTGATGAACAGCAAATTGGATGTCTAGGAAGGTCAACGTCAGGTATTGTAATGATCCAATGAGATGACGGTACAGTTGAGGGTTGGAGAACGGTTCTTGAGATTTGGCATTGGTGGTTGTCTTACATGCTATAGGAGTTAAGACGGGTTTGGATTGCATCATACCTGCCCGTTCAACGATTGCCTATGCATATGATTGTTGATGTAGTATACATCATGAGCTTGTTGATTTTGCGTGAATGCCGAGGAATTAGGACAAGGAGCCAAGGTTCCGCATCTGAAAAATGGAGTGAAGGTTAGATAAGAGTTTGTTTATTTCGGTTTTGGAGTTACCAGTCAGAAGTATATCGTCGACGTAGATGAGGATGTATAAACGAATGTTGTCGGATTTGTATGTGAGCAAGGATGGATCAGAGGAGCTGATTTGGAATCCGAACTTGAGCAGATGGTTGGAGAGCATGGCATACCATTCCCGAGGAGATTGTTTAACTCCGTATAGTGCTTTCTTCAGTTTGCACACATAATTTGGGTGAATTGCATTGTGGAACCCCGGAGGTTGTTGCATGTAAACGGTGTCGGAGAGAGTGCCGAGTAAGAAAGCATTCGAAATATCGAGTTGATGAATGATCCGTTTTTGTTGTAAGGCAAGGAGAATGAGTACGCGTATAGTTGGCATTTTGGGGACGAGACTGAAGGTTTCGATGTAGTCTAAACCATATTCTTGATCGTAACCTTTAGCGACTAGTCGTGCTTTGTAGTGAGCTAGAGAGTCGTCTGAGTTTAGTTTAGTGCGGAACGTCCACTTTAATCAGAGAACGTTTAGAGATGGAGAGGGAGGTATTAATTCCCAAGTACCTTGAGCTTGAAGGGCCTGGAATTCTTGAGACATGGTTGTGCGCCATTGTTCGGATTTAGTAGCCTGAGCGTAGGTTGTAGGTTCATTGTTTTGGAGTGTGTGCGCGAGAGTGAAGATTTTCTTAGGTTTGAAAATGCCATGTTGGAGACGGGTGACCATGGGGTGAGTAGGTGCGGGTGGTTTGCTTACTTGCTGAGGTTGGGTGTTGAGAGGAGAGGTTGTGTTCACGGGTGGTAGAGGTGTCAGAAAAATATTTGATGTATTCTGGATGAGAGATGGGTATGTGAGTTCAGGTGAGGTAAAAGTGTGATTTGTTTCAGATTGTGTAGGAGTATGCTGAGATGTGATTGGTTTAGTGGATGAAGGTTTTGAGTTAGTAAGAATTGAAGAGGGTAGGTTGGTGGAGGGAACGAGTAAGAGAGGAGGTGTGGGTATAAGAAAGGTTGTGATTGGATTTGTATAATGATTTGTTTGAGAAGGGAAAGATGTCTTCATTCAAGATAATGTGGAAAGAAGTATAGATTTTGTTGGAGAGGGGATCAAGACATCTGTAGCCTTTTTGTAAATTTGCATAACCTATGAAGACACAAGGGTGTGAGATAGGAGATAGCTTATTTGAGGAGTATGGATTGAGCCATGGATAGTAGAGGCTCCCGAAGACCCTTAAGTGGTTGTAGGTAGGTTGTTTACTGTATAGAATTTCGTAAGGAGATTTGTGTTGAGTGTTGGGTGAAGGTAGACGGTTGATTAGATAAGTCGTCATTAGTAGTGCGTCTACCCACATATGTTGTGGTAAAGAAGCTTGAAGGAGTAGAGTTCGAGTGGATTAGATGAGGTGTCGATACTTGCGTTTAGCGACGCCATTTTGCGACAGCGAGTGTGGGCAAGAGGACTGGTGTAGAATTCCGATAGATTTACAATAGATGTTAAATTTATTATTGATAAATTCTCGTCTGTTGTCGGTGCGAAGTTTACGGATCTTACAGTTGAATTGATAGTTTACCATTTTATTGAATTCAAGAAATTTATGAAAGACATCAGACTTATGAGCGAGAGGAAAGATCCATGTAAACTTGGAGAAATCAACTATAAAAGAAACATAGTAGTGGTAGCCATGAGGTGATACAATAGGAAAAGGTCCCCAAACGTTTGAGTGGACAAGAGAAAAGGCTAAAGTGGTTACAGTTTGAGAGATCGGCATGGGTAGCCGATGGCTCTTGGCCATTTTATAAGAGTTACATATAGTAGTTTGAGAAGAAATTCGAACATTGCTGTGATGTCTAGCTATCATGGCTAACGTCTTGGCGGAAGGGTGTCCGAGTCGACGATGCCAAAGGTCAGGAACTTGTTGGATTATGAGGAGGGCGAGCTGTGATGTGCGGGGCTTTGTTTATGAGTTGATTTGAAGTGGATAGAGTCCGTTAACAGATGGACCCGTGAGAAGAGGGCGGTGGGTCGTCAGATCCTTTTTTTCGTAGCCGTTCGATGAGAAAGTAATGACACAATTATTGTCAGTCGTTAGCTTGTGAATGGAGAGAAGATTGAAGGATAGATTTGGAACGAGTTTGAGATTAGATAATTGTAGACTACCTATGGGTGTGGGGAGGAGGCCTTTACTCGTGGTATGGATTGGGAGTTGGTGTCCGTTTCCAAGAACGACTTGATTAGTGCCTTGGTAGGGTTGTGAGTGTTGTAGCTGATTTGGATCAGATGTTAGGTGCGTGGACGCGCCGTTGTCAAGAAACCATTCCGCCGAGGAGGACTGAGATGGTGGGGTAAAAAAGGTGGAGGTAGGTTCGATGTTATACTGATCATCATGACGATGCCAGCACTTGATTGTCGAGTGGCCGAATTTGCTGCATATTTGACAGGTAATGGAGGGACGGTTAGATTTGGTGCCACAGTTCATGGGAGTATTGTTGGAAGATCGAGGAGTGCATCGTCTGCGGGTGGATTAGTTACGACCACGGCCTCTTCCGCGACCGACAACGAGTGCTTTTGGGTTGCCATCGAGCTTGAGAGAATGGAGTTATTTCGTATTTTCATGGGCAATATTTAGCTCCTCGCAGCATAATAGAGTATAAAGCTCGTCTAGGCTGACTGACCGAAGGTTGGTGCGGATCACGATCTTGAACGCCTGGTAGGTGTTGGGGAGGCCATTGAGGGTGTAATGAATGATGTCTTCCACATCAACTGGTGAGTCGGCTGCGACGAGAGCATCGACTTTCGATTTGATTTTGAGAAGGTACTACGTCATAGAGTTTTCTTTCATGGAAAGATAGTGGAGCTCATTCTTTAATTGACTGCTTCTTTATCGTGTGGAAGACTGGAGTCGCCGATCAAGAGTGGTCCATATTTCGTTGCAGTGATTGATCGAAAGAACGTGTGGAAAGATAGTGGAGGAAATGACGGAGTACAAGGCTGCCGCAAGGTTCTGGTCAATCATAACCCAAGTGGTATGCGCTGGGTTAGTGATCTGATGACCTGAAGCGGTAGTAAGAGATGAGGGCGGACAGGTTGTGAAGCCATTCAAGAAGCCTTCGAATTCGTTTACGCTGAAGAGTTTGATCACTTGAGATCGCCACAATGAGTGATTCTCTGATGTGAGAGGGTGGGTGATAATGTTCTTGACGTTATGCATCAGGAACTTAAGGGAAGAGGGAATTTGAGGAGAGGGAAAGCTATCGTTGGAGGAAAGGTTTTCTACCGTGTATGGAGAAGAGGTGGTGGTGGTGGAGGAAATGGTGGTAGGTTGGGCCATTAGCGAGAGGGATTGAACGAGGCTTCGATACCATGTGGAAGCCAAGAACCGGGAGAGCAGAGCTTTCGCTCAGCCAGAAACAAGAGGAAGAAGAAAGAAATTTTCTTATTGCATAAACGGTGACACAGGGCCTATAAGTAAACAATGGACAACAAGAAAGTACCAAGAGGCCTAACGGTACATAAGTAAACCAATGAGAAGGAGCCACGTCTGAGTGGCTAACAATAAAAGTGTGTTAATATCCCTTTTCAATATTAAAGCAAATGTCTCTTATATAAAAACAATCCTAAGAAAACGCTCAATTATATAATCACCTTTATAAATATAATCTTCAATCAGTCCAAATACTAACAAAGAGCAAAATAGTACGCGGCCATATCTTAAGTTTTTTTTTTTTTTTTTTTTGTGGGGGGGAGGGGGGAATATCTAAAGATTTTATTTCACTTAGCTTAATTATTTAATAAAATAAAAACATCACATTTGAAACATTCAATTAAAGATTCTTAGTTCCATCCGGTCAACTGATAAACTTTACTAAATATTTTTATTTTTATGCTTCATTTGGGATGACTTTTTTATACTTCTTAAAGTAATTTTTTAGTATAAAAATAAAAAAAAATTACATTAAGATTTTATTTAAGAAACAATAAAAAAAGTTGTCTCAAACAAAAAAACCATAAGCAGAAGTTTTTTTTTTTTGGGGGGGGGGGGAATTTTGGGGTGTTAGCTTGTTCTATTAAATAAAAGGAAAGTTACAAGCGAAGAGTGTAAAAAAAGAAACGCAACGTGGGACTGACCAAAAACAAAACTGGTAGTCATGAGAAAGAAACCCAAAATGCTACAAACAAATTAAAACTGCGAAATAAAAGAACGAAGAGGACTTAGCAAAATGTGACCACCAGCAAGCAGATAGAGCATTAAAGACTCCTAGTTGCCGAGAAAGACCATCCAAGGAGAAGCTGGGTAGCACCAGTATTCATCATCGTCCGTCCAAAAACATCTTCGGCGTAACAAAAAAGAGCATATAAGATTCCCGTGTTGCCTCAAAAGACCATCTGCATGGGATATAGTAGCGAATAAAAACTAGATTCCATATATCACCAGTTAGCTCACGAAGCAGCAGCCATAAAATCAGCAGAGGAACACAGTAATTCAGAGAAGCAAATGTTTAAATAAATGAAAACTCTTCTTCCATTTTGTTGTTTTATAAAGAATAATTCTCTTAAATATCCTCGTAATTGTGGTCGAACAATCATAAGAATTCCGAAATAACCTATCATTTCTAGCTCTCCATAAAAAATAGATGGCAGCACAATTCAGTACGAAATAAAAAAAATGTTTCAATTGCTTACATACCACCATTTCTTCAAAAAAGGAGAAAGATTGATTCAGGTTGGGGCACAAAAGCAGGCTACCCGTTTGATGGAACAATTTTTAAGGACATCAATTGTGAAATCACATTAAAAAAAATGAGAGTGAGTTTCCAAAACAGAGGAAGAGAAAATGCAATTTGGAGCTGCAGTTATTGTTGCGAATCCAGACTGGCGGCGAAGACAGCAAGAAACGGAAGAAAGGAAATAAAAGAGAAATGTATTCAACTAATCGATATGAGCTTTATAGAGACTATAAATAGATAAGCTAGGGAATACAATGTTACTGTGGTACAAGTTAACTAAACAGAGTTACAAATATTTGTTTGCTTATATCTCCCCTCAAATTGATCATTCGGTGATTGAATGTTCAATTTGTTGCGAAGAGCGATAAATCTGATAGCTGAAAGCAGTTTGGTGAAAATATCGGCGATCTGGTCAATGGAACTGAGGTGTATGACCGAGATGTGTCCGGAGTCAAGGTGGTCGCGGATGAAGTGATGATCTATTTCGATGTGCTTTGTTCGTGCGTGGAATACTGGGTTGTGAGCCAAAGCAATTGCCGATGTAATGTCACAGTGAATGACGGTGGGTGACTGCTGCGGAATGTGAAGTTCATCGACGAGGCGACGAAGCCATATCACCTCGGATACAGCCATGGAAAGGGCCCGATACTCAGCCTCAGTGGATGATTTGAGACGATGGTTTGCTTCTTGGAACACCAGGAGATGAGTGTTGAGCCAAGAAATGTACAGTGTCTTGTGATGAACTTCCGGTTGGCTGAATCTACTACCAGTCACCATCTATGAATGTTCGCAGCTGTAGATCGTGTCGAGCAATCCGTAAGCCGATGGTTGTAGTTCCCTTTATGTATCGTAACAGCCTTTTTAAAGCTTGGAAGTCTGTCACCGTAGGGTTGTGCATGTGTTGGAAAATGGAGTTGACGGCAAAAGAGATGTCAGGTCATGTGATGGAGAGATACTGTAAGGAGCCAGCAATGGTGCGGTAGAGCTTTGGGTCTGAGTATGGCTGTGTGTCATGATCAGTTGGCATTGTTTTGGAGGTCATCGGAGTGGCAGCAGGCTTGCAATTTGAGAATCCTGCTTTCTCCAGAATTTTGTTGGCATAGTGGGATTGGTGTAGGAGGATGCAGTTTCGGGATTGTGTGATTTGAATGCCCAGGTATAATGAGACATCAGCCATTTGCTTGATTTTAAATGTGGCGTGCAGATGGTCGAGTAAGCGTTTGATTGTTGCGTCATCATTTTCTGTTAATAAGATATCATCGAAGTATATCAGAAAATATAGATGAACATTTTTATTTGTATAGAGGAGTAGAGAGGGATCGGAGCGACTAAACCTGAAACCGAATTGTAAAAGAAACGTGGTGAGTTTCTTGAACCATTGGCGCTGGCCTTGTTTGAGTCCGTAGAGGGACTTGTGCAACTTGCATACATGATTTGGTAGTTGAGTGTCAACGAACCCGGTTGGCTATCTCATGTAGACATCCTCTGAAAGTTCGTCGTGAAGGAACGCATTGGATACGTCCAATTGTTTTACCGACCAATTGCGATGTAGAGCAAGTGTTAGTAGTATGCGAATTGTAGAAACTTTTGCGACATGGCTGAAAGTTTCGTTGTAGTTGACTCCAAACTATTGAGAGAAGCCTTGAGAGACTAACCGCGCTTTGTATTTGTCTATTTGTCCGGAAGGTAGAGTTTTTATTTTGTATGTCCATTTGGAGCCTAGGACCGGCTTGTTGTCCGGTAATGGTACGAGCGACCAAGTTCCTTGTTGCTGCAGTGCCAAAAATTCTTCAGACATGGCCTTATGCCATTAATGATGTTTGGCAGCTTGAGCAAAACTTGTTGGTACATTTTGGTTTTCAGTGGCAAGCAGATTGAGGATTTGGCGTGGTTTTATGATTCCAGATTTTAATCTAGTGGTCATTGGGTGCGATGGGGCGGGAGTAGGTATCAATTCTGTGTTTGATGTTGGATTGGGGTGGAGTGGCAGAGATCCGGGCAAGTTGTCTGTGTTGGAGTTTTGTTCGGTGGAGTTAGATTGGGAAACTGAGTTGTGACTTGAGGATTGTATGGGTGTTGTAATGATTGGCAGATTGTTGTTGATGGTAGAAAGAGGAATGAGAAGAAGTGGCCGTGTAGGGCCAATAGCGGTTGGTTGAGAGGGTGAATTAGCAGATTGAGCTGAGGCATGAGGGAAGACATGTTCGAGAAACACTACATGCCTGGGAATGTGCATCTTGCCGGTTGTCATGCTGTAGCATTTTGTATCCTTTATGTGATGGTGAATAACCCAAGAAGATGCATTCTTGCGATCTTGGTGAAAGCTTGTTTGTGGTGTACGGTTTGAGCCATGGAAAACATAGGCAATCGAATATGCGAAGATGCGTGTAGGAAGGAGCTGTGCCGTGTAGACGGTGATAAGGTGTTTGGTAGGATATGGATTTTGAGGGAAGACGATTGATTAAATAATTCACGGTGGAGAGGGATTTGGCCCAAAATCGATGCTGTAGAGACGCCTTCAGAAGAAGCGTTCGAGTAAGTTCTAAAAGATGTCAATGCTTGCGCTTGGCTACGCCGTTCTGCTCAGGAGTGTGAGGGCTACTGATCTGGTGAAGAATTCCCTGGATTGCTAAAAAAGATTTAAAATCAGTACTCGTGAATTCACCGCCTCCGTCGGAATGGAGAACTTTTGGTTTTGAATTGAATTGAGTAGTAATGAGATGACAGAAATTCTTAAATTTAGTATGTGTCTCATGCTTGTAGTACATCGGATAAATCCAAGAAAATCGCGTGTAATCGTCTATAAAAAGAACGTAATATTTAAAACCATCTAATAATTATTGTGGAGTGGGCCCCCAAACATCCGAATGAATTAACTGGAACGGAGCAGTGGAAGTCGTATTGCTGTTATTGAATGCTAGTTTATGACTTTTATCTATATTACAAAATTTGCAAACAAACAAAGAAGATACGGGCTTTATATCAGAAAAAGGTTTTGCTAAGATAGAAATTGTTTTGTTATGCGGATGTCCTAAACGATCGTGCCAAAGATTGGATGTGGTTCTTGTAGCTTCGAGTGCCGAGATAGAATCGGTGGGAGCTAGTTGGAGCTGATATAGACCGTTACGGAGATTCTCATGAATGAGTGGTCGATGATCCTGCATATCCTTGATTGTAAACCCATTAGCATCAAAGCAAATACGAATAGAATTATCGGTGGTTAATTTTGAGACAGATAGTAAGTTGTGTGTTAGTGAGGGAACGTGAAGTAAATTACTCAGGTGTAGCTTACGGTCGGTGTCTGGCAATGGAAGAATGCCTTGCCCTGTGTTGTGTATTGAAAGAGAGGAACCGTTTTCTATGGAGACGACGTCTGATCCTCCGTAGGCTGACGGGTAGTTGATGTTGGATACGTCAGGGGTAATGTGAGTCGATGCTCCCGAGTCAAGAACCCATTCCTGGTTCGAATTGGAGGAAGATTGAGTGAGCATGGCTCTTGGCAGCCGGGATGAAGTTGGGACGTAATTTAGATTGCACGGATGCCAACAATTTATGGCAACATGACCCATTTTGCCGCAGATTTGGCAAATCGGTCGGGTAGTGGAGCTTCCCGGTTGACTGTTGGTTGCTGCATTTGATGGAGAGGGGGAAGATGAGGCGTTCTTATTTTTGGAGAATTTCTTGTTGTTCCTAAACTTGGCTGAGGAGGCATTGGAATAGAGGGCGATCGAATCGGACGAAGGGAAGCTTTCTTTTCCAGTTTCTTGTTGAACATGGATCTCTTCGCTGCAGAGAAGCGAATATAGCGTATCGAGATCGATGGGGAGAAGAGATGTCTGAATTGACATCTTGAACGAATTGTATGAGGACGGTAGACCGTTGAGTATGTATAGTATGATGTCCTCTTGATCTACGTTGGAGCCGGAGGCATCAATGGCGTCCACAATGGTTTTAATTTTTGCAAGATATTGCTGCATAGTGCAGTCTTTCTTTTGAACATGGTGAAGCTCGTTCTTGAGCTGAATGACTCTTGAACGGCTTGCCGATTGAAGACATTTTTCCAGAGTGGTCCATGCCTCATGGGCGGTGGAGGAGGAGACCACGTATGGTAAAATGGAGGGGGAAATTGTAGAAAGAAGAGCAGAGATTAAATTCTTGTCTATGAGATTCCAACCTGTGAAACTAGGATCGGTTAGATCGGAGGGACAGATGGATGATCCGATGAGATGTTTGGCGAATTCGTTTGTAGTGAAGTGCTGGAGAAATTGGAGTCACCAAATTATGTAGTTATCGGCGGTGAGTTGAGTCGGTACTAAGTTCTTGAGATTTGATATCAAGAACTTTAGATGAGCTGGTACAGTGAAATCTGTGAGGGAAGAAGAAGAAGAAACGAGATTGGGAGCCTGACGTGCCGACGAACTTTGATCCATCATAGCTGGCTCTGATACCATGTTGTGAACCCAGACTGGCAGAGAAGACGGCAAGAAACGAAAGAAAGAAAATAAAAGGGAAATGTATTCAACTAATCGATATGAGCTTTACAGAGACTATAAATAGATAAGCTAGGGAATACAATGTTACTGTGGTACAAGTTAACTAAACAGAGTTACAAATATTTGTTTGCTTATAGTTATTCCCCTCTGATTCATAGCATCCGCAGTTTTCAGACCCTACTTTAAGGCCAACCAAGCATAAATAAAAAAATGAAGCACATAATGTTTATGCCAATAAACCTTAGGAAAATCAACAAAAAATTGTAAAATTAAGTTCCTAAAAACAGGTTTATCAGAAGAAAGCCAATGACAAGTCAAATCATCCACAGAAATAGCACAGAGGAAATAGCATAGGTAATGGAAATTGGTAAAAATGAGGGGAAATTTCATTGTCCATCAAGAATAAAACTTTTAGATTTGTGCGAGGCGATATTTTGCTCTGCTAGGGTTTCTGCTCCCTCGCTGAGTTTCTCCTCCGCCGCCGCCCCTCCGGCTCTCCCGGAGGCTTTCCTGCATGGAGACTTCTCTCCTTGATTCGGATTTTCCACCTCTTTCTTCATCTGGTGCAGTTGCTCCGGCTACTTTGCGCAACTGGAACCAGATTTTTGCTCCAGACGCCTCCTCTGTTCCTAAAGTCTTCAGCTTTTCTCACCACCCTTCAGAGCCTGATATTATTCCCTTCTCTAATGAGAAACTTACTGAGGGCGGCGAAGATTGGAATCTGTGTCCTGTAGGTTACTCTATCGGGAGAAGACCTTACTATGAAGCTCTGTTAGGAGCGATTAACAAAACGTGGTCTCTTAAAGGTGCTCTCCAGCTACTCTCACTTAGTGATGGTTTCTTTCTTCTGCGCTTTTCCTGTGTTGAAGATTTCGACATGGCATGGTCTAAAGGTGTTTGGTTTCTACTTGGAAAGCCTTTTGTTCTTCAAAAATGGCATCCAAAGTTCAAACCTAAGCGTGAAAATTTTTCATCTGTTCCTATCTGGGTTAAAATCCATGATCTGCCACTGGCTTGTTGGAATTCGGAAGGGATCTCAAGAATCGCTAGTAAAATCGGTGTTCCGTTGGTTGCTGATCATCTCACGGAGCAAAAGACCCGGTTGACTTTTGCTCGTGTCTGTGTGCTTGTGGATTGCAATGCAACATACCCTGACGTGATTAAGGTTTCTCTGGATGGCAATGTGATAGAACTGAAGGTGCAATATGAATGGAGGCCGGTACCTTGTGAACACTGTAAGTCTTTAGTTCATTACTCTGCTTCTTGTCCTTCGAATCCTACCTCTCTAGGAACGGATTCTAGACCTATTTTTTCGAATTACCGAGGTAGGAGTAGCAGTAAAAAACCCGTTAATCGCATCCCTTCAAGACCTCCTTCATCCTCGAGACCTCCACGTTCGGACTCTGTTTTGAAGGATAAAGCCTCTAATTCTATAGCTAATAATATAATCTGTGGAACTATCCCTCTACACACCAACAGTCTTGGTCAACTACTTCATTACCAAGCCCATTCTCCCCAACCTACGACCAATAAAGATAAAGCACAGGTTGCTTTTGAATGCGTTGAGAACCAACCTTTTGCAAAGTCACGCCAATCTGATCCACATAAGGATGATCCTATGCTTGAAGTCTTAGTAGCAAATATTCCAAATTTGAATATTCCTACTGAAGAAATTTCTGAATCTTCATCATCTTTGTTGAACAATACTTCTAAACCGATTTCGAGCATCACGTCACCTAACAAATTTGAGATCCTAAACTCTCAAAATGAATTGGAGCTGCAAGATTATATGGCGGAATGTTCTTATGATATAGGAACTTCTCAGAAACAAACGGGTAAAAGCAAAAAAGCAAACTACTTCCGACAATTCCAAAAAATCTGCAAAGGGTAAGCAGAGTAAAAAACCCCATCCTCAATCCAATAATTAAATGTCTCTTCCTTCCATAGGTGTGTGGAATGTAAGAGGTTTTAACAGGCTAGAAAAAGTTCTTAGCTGTAAAAGGCTTATTAATTCTTACAAGCTAGATTTGTTTTGTCTGCTGGAGACCCGCATTCATGCCCCTTCTCTTCAGGACCCCTTTTTTGACTCTTCCCACCTACTGTTTTCAAATGAAGCCAGTGTTCACAACTTTAATCTTTCTTCCTCTAGGAGGATTTGGATTAAATGGGATGCCAATAAGTTAAATTTTACACCTACTCTCATCTCCCCGCAAATGATCAATGGGACGGTTACTGTTGGAAATCTCCTTCAATTTCAGATTTCAATAGTATATGCTTTTAACAATTCTTCTGACAGGAAAGATCTTTGGTCTACTTTAAATATTGTAGCTCCTTCTCCTGCTATGCCGTGGGAAATTTTGGGGGATTTTAATTGCTGTAGGTTTGCAAATGAAAAATCTGGCGGCACCCCTATTCATCATTCCAATCTGGTTGATATTAATAACATGATCTTTGCCAATAGTTTGGTTGACTTGCATTCAGTGGGTAACTTCTACACTTGGTATAATCAACAAGTTGCTAATCCCATCTTCATAAAACTAGACCGTGTTCTTGTTAATGAGGAGTGGGTAGAGAATTTTCCTAATGCATACTGCTCTTTTTTGAACCCGTCCTGCTCGGATCATTCCCCCATTATCTTGCATGCTGGGAGGTCCTCTAAGTCTCATCACCGGTTTCTGTTTAAGAATTACTGGACTAAATTTGATAGATATTGGGTTTCTATTTTAAATGCTTTCTCTTTGCCTTTAGTTGGTAACCTTTTATCTCATCTCTGTAATGTCCTTAAAAAACTAAAAGGAGATATTAAGAATCAAGATTGGGCAAATGCTAACTCTCTTAATCTTCAGTTAGACTATCTTCATGCTAAGCAGCAAGACATTTTAGATCTTATTATGGTTAATCCTTTGGATGGAGCTCTTGGCGTTTCCCTCAAAGACATTAACTTAAAAATTTCTGATGTCTCATCTAATCACGCTAGCTGGATTATTCAAAGAGCAAAACTTAAATGGTTGCAACATGGTGAAGATGACCTCAAATTTCTTTACGGGAAAATCAGGAGCCGTATTGGTAGCTCTAAATCTTTGGTGAATTTATTTTCTTCTAATCCGAGTATTGCCAAAGAGGAAGTGATTAAGTCCATATCGAATCACTTTCAGGATTTGTTTAATCCTACTCCTCCTTCTGGTAGATATTTGGATTATTTTCCTATTGGTGCTCCTATTCCTGATTATTACTCTAATCTGCTTTTTCTCTGATTTTGGATGATGAGATTAAAGCAGCTGTTTTTAAAGGCTCCTCCAATTCTTCACCTGGACCAGATGGTTTCAATTATCACTTTTACAAAACGGCATGGCACATTCTTGGTCCTCTTGTATGCAAAGCTATTAAATTCTTCTTTTTTAAAGGGTATCTTCCTAGTGGTATTAAAGCTACTACACTTGCAATAATACCAAAACATTGTAATGCTGCCTCTATTACAGATTATAGGCCCATCTCTCTTTGCAACACCCTTTATAAAATTATAACCAAGATAATTGCTGGTAGAATGAAACCTATTATGCCCCTTATTGTCAAAGAAACTCAAGCTGGATTTGTGAAGGCTAGAATTTCGACTGATAGTATTCTTTTAGCCAATGATATTCTCTCTTTGGTTAATAAGGGTGGGGCTGGCAACATTTTTTGTGCTAAATTAGATATCAAAAAGGCCTTTGACACTATTTCTAGAGAATTTCTATTGGCACGTATGCATCAAAAAGGGTTTCCTAAGCCTTTTATTAGCTGGATTAAGGCTTGTATTACAAAAGTTAACTTCTCTATTATCATTGATGGTGCACTGGAAGGATTCTTCTCCTCTTCTGCTGGTCTTAGGCAAGGGTGTCCCCTTAGCCCATACCTTTTTTGCATTGTTATGGATGTTTTGTCCAATCTTCTTGATGAAAGAGGTTTTAAAGGATTCAAAACTGATAACTATCATCTCTCACACATTTTGTATGCGGATGATGTGTTAATTTTGGGTGATGCCACTATTGACAACTGTAAAATCCTCTCTTCTGTTCTTAAAGAGTTTGCAAATGCAACTGGGCTTCATATAAATTATGAAAAATGTTCTATCATGTTCTCAAAGAATCAAAGAAACCAAGAAATGCTTTGTCAAGCTCTCTCTATTACGAATGTCAGCACTAAGTTAACTTATCTTGGCATTCCCATTTCTTTTACTAGATTAAAAGTTAAGGATTTTATGCCACTGATGGATAAACTGCACAAGAAATTTATCGGGTGGAAGGCAAATCTACTATCTTTTGCTGGTAGATTACAGTTCTTAAAATTCACTATTCAGAACACCATAGTCTATTGGATTAGAGGCTCTATTATACCTAAGACTGTTTTTAAGTTTTTTAGAAAAACTTGCTCCAAATTTCTATTTTTTGGAGACATTACCAGCCTAAAAAAGCTACACATGGTTTCATGGGACAATGTTTGTTTGCCAAAACAGAAAGGGGGATTGGGTATTCCTTCTATAGCTGCCATTCAACATGCTTTTAACTGTTCTGTGATCCAGCGTATGTATAATTGTCCTTCTTCTCTATCCACTTGGTTATCTGCTCAATACATCTCTCCTTAGAAACCCACTACTCATAAAGATAGTAAATTCTGGATTAATGTCTGTAAGACTGCTGCTAGTATAAAGAGGAAACTCAAATTTGTGATTACTCCTAATGCACCCATCTCTCTGTGTTGGGATCATTGGTGCAGTAATATCACCCTGGCTGAATATGTGGGTGGTGTTTCCCTGGATTGTTTCATTTTTCCTTATCTGAAGAATTACATATCCAATAATAACTGGGTTTTTAACAACAATATTCCTCAGATTTTGAAAAATGCAGTAAGCAGTTTTAAAATTCTGGAGAGTGAGGGCTCTTGTTTGCTTTGGAAGGACTGTGCTCACCCTAAATTTAGAGACTATATCAAGGATTTTTACTCTGATTTACCTGATAATAATTGGCACAATTTTGTCTGGCACAAAAAGGGTATGATTAAACATTCGGTTTATGTGTGGCTTGCTTTGGTTGGGGGTTTGAAAACCCAAGATGCTTTAAGGCTGAGAAACATAAATGTTCTGGTGAATTGCTCTTTGTGTTACTCTGCACCTGAAACTATTAATCATATTTTCTTTGATTGCCCTTACTCCTTTACAATTCTCAGTTCTATAATACCTGGTAGTATGAATTTTCTGTTACGGCCTACTATTTTGCAATTGTTCCACTGGATGGAGACTGAATTTTCTGGATCTCAAATCACATTGAATTTCTACTTATTGACGGTTTGCACTTTAATCTATCAAATCTGGAGGGAGAGGAATAACCGGAGATTTGGCAGTGATGTTTGTAGTGCCTCTTCTCTTAAGTTTTTTGTGAAAAAAGTGGTTATTAGCAGAGCTTGTAAATGGAGAAACTTTGATGAGCTGCTGGAGAACTTCTAATCTCAAGGACCCTTCGTTAGCTGGAGATTACTGGTGGGCTGGTTCTTTAACCAGGACAATGATGAAGATCCTTTTAAATCATAATAATTCCCCTTGGACGGTCTTTGGGCAACCAGGGGAATCCTCTTTGGTCCTCTATTATTTCTCTGAGTCCTGGTTAAATGTATATTGGAGCTGGTTTAATATTAACTGGTGCTTTATGGTATTCAACTGAAAATGCAACCTGCTGCAGTTCTGTTCTCCCTGTCTGTTTTATGTTTTAACAGGAATCTAAGCTACAGTGCAACCTGGAAGGTTTCGTCTGCTCTAAGACTAGATCGGAGTTTTGGCTTCTCGTGCTGCAGATGCATTTTCTTTCTGGTTCAATCAAACTTTTGATTGTGGCCGTATTTGGCTAGAAGTGCTATTTTTTGAATGTCAACATTGTATTTCTTTTACTGTTTTGCTGTGTTTTATCTTTGAGGTGTTTTATTTGACCCTACATAAGTTTTTGTTTTTTGCTTATGTATGGTAGTCATTTTGTAGAACTCTTTGGTTTTTTGTAATCTTTTATTCATCAATGAAAATTTGGGCCATGGCCCCAAAATTTCCCAAAAAAAAAAAAGAATAAAACTTTTGACCTGAAAGTGAGAGAAGTTTTGGCCCATGTGTTCCATAAATAATTCAGATGGAATTTTCATTAAAGACTTCCAATAACACAAAGGATCTCACAACAGAGAAAGATTGAAATTGCTCAGCGCTTTGAAACTTAAAAAGAAGTTAATGAACCTGAAATGAAATTCGGTAGTTGAAGTGTTATATCACTGACCTATTGGAGCTATGCAATCATCGTCATTAATTCACAAGCATAATTATCTAAGGGAATGAATCTGAATGCAAGAAAAGAAAATTTTAGAAAGAAAACAATTTAAAACTTGATAAACCCGAAAAACGTGCAAATAAAAAATACAATTATTTTTATGCCTTTAATGTTAAATCGTTAGATTTCATATTTCATAAAAATATTTTAAAAAACTTTTATATTTATCCTTAAAATTATTGTTGATAACTTTCTTAGTTGAATATTTTATATCAAAATTAGAAATCCATGTCTACAATCATTTTTCAAATTTGATATAAATATTTTCAATCATTAATTTGTTTTTCAAATAGTTATAGATATTTCTTTTTTGTAAATTTTAAACTAAAGATGAATTAAACAAATATGTGACTTGAACTTAAATCCAGTATTTTTAAGTGTCATAATTTTAAAAAATTTCTTGATAAAATATATTAGGACATTGTCACATAAATTTTTTTTCCCAATAAAATTTATGTAATTAACTTTCAATATTTTCCTCCACCAGAAATAAATATTTGACATTTGGGGTCTATTTGGGATGATTTTTTTGTTACTTTGCTTTCAAGATAGCAATTATAAATGATTTTTTTTTCTTTTTCTTACAAGTATTTGAGGGATTTTTAACGTATTAACCATCAGTACTAATAATAAAAAATTCCAGCAAATTTACATTGAAAAAAGTTGACAGAAAATTTAACTTAATTGTAATATATGATAATGATATCCTATACCACAAGCCTTATAATTTTAAATCCAAAATACATTATTAATTTGGATTAATAATTAAATTTTTTAAAATTTGAACTAATCATATATTGTAGATATATATATATATATATATATATTAGTAACTTGTAAACATAATTTCTATGTAATTTAATTAACAAATAGGATTATTAAGAAAGTTAGTATAATTATAGTTGGAATTGATCGAATCAATCGCCAATAATCTTATTTTCATATAAATAAGATTAAATATATGCAAGAAGAGGTCACATATCTATTGAAAAGTTCGCAGTCTTAAAGTATTCAATATAATCAAAAGTTACCATCATGTATAAGATATATAGAAAGATTTTACACAGCTTCTCTCTTGCCTCGTGGTTGAGACAAGACTTTCAAACTAAGAGTCTAGGTTTTGATCTCTTGTATGATTCGTGTGTGTTGAGTTGCTTAAATGGCTAAATATCCCAAAGAAATATGAGGAAAGATTTTAAATGAGAAAATTATCCCACAAGTAGAATAATCATCTTATTTTTCGAGAGCTTGAAAAGAAAAGACCTTGATCTTAAGCGTCATTTAGGATAGATTTTAAACACTATTTTTGTTGATTTTCACAATTTTTTTTTAACAAAAAATATTATAAAAATAAATAATAAAGCTGTCATAAATGAAGCCTCAAAATAATCTTAAAAGTATGCACTGAAAATAAGTAACTTCTCACTTTTAAGAAGTGTTGTAGAATTTCTCTATTACCCCTATAGAAGAAAAACTTTTCCACCTTATAATCAGTGTTGGAGCTAGAAATTTTATTTAGGGGGGGGGGGGGGCGGGGGGGTGCTAAATTAAAATACTTTTGTTTGTCATCTTATATAGAATGTTAGAATACATTAAAATAGTTGTCCATGAGTCTTTGGAGGTTCTCATTTAGATTGTCTTACACGATTAAAACCACATTTATTAACCAGAAACACCACCTTTGCTATTGAAAAGATATTTGACAAACATCTTCAAATGAATAACACAAAAGTTAGCATATGCAAATTATGATGCACTTATATTCTAGTCGAGGAGTTTGGTGCCAAGAGAACTCTAGTTTCTCTCTCCTTGTTCTCTTTTTTTTCTTCCTTATTTGAGCTCTATTCTATGAGAAATGAGTGATCTATTTATAAATTTTGAGAGTGTTATGACCAATAAATATGAAGGATATCAAGGATAAGTTAGAAGTTGTTTGCATGGACGGCATATATTGATTTTGATCATGAACTATTTATTGGGCATTTGAATATTTTTATTGATATCAAAATTTGGTGATCTTGGACTCATTGGATTTGTCTCATCGAGCTGCTTGATTCGACTTAGGCATGTTAGTTTGGAAATAGTTTAGTCATCCAATTTATTGTTTGAACTTTTCAAATGCTCCGAGTTTTTGATTTGGGTCCATTTGGGCTCAGATTGAGTTAAATTTGGTGTCATTGCATTTGTAATTCTGAGATGTTCAATTCACCTATAAGTTTGTTGAAATCAGAGTTCGGATGATCTCCGATTTAATTTCGGAGGTTTCAAAATTGATTTTGTCTTAAGATTTGTGATCAAGATAATTTCGGAGGTTTCGGATGGGCCCCCCTTGCCCCACTTCCCTCCGCCCATACTTATAATTATGAAAGAAGAGATTATTAACAAAACCCAGAGAAAATTTAAAGAGTGGACGTAAGCTAATTAATAGCTGAGCCATAATATCCTTTCTCTTCCTACTCTATTTTTATCTTTACTTTTTTACCTAGTACAATTTCTTGTGAAAATTTCCTGCACATGTCTTAAAATTGATTGCTTGTGATAAATAAATTAAAGAAGCCTCTTAAAAGAAAAAAAAAAACCTAATCTATTTGTAATAGATTGTTGTTTTGATTCTAATATGAAACAAAAGTGCCCACCATGATGAAACTCAGGTGTAGCATCAGCAGCCTTGAAGTTTTTTTATTCGCATAATCTCGCTCATGTACAACTTAAATATGTATAGTTCACCAGAGGTACATCTGAGGCCAAACCGCACAATAGCGTAGCATGTTATTGCAAGAAGAAATTATTCTATGCGGAAACTCAGCTCTACGTTTGAAGGCCGCAGCACACAACAAATTAGTTTATAGTTGAATAAGAGCATGATTTTTAGCTTAGATTTTATTTGATATAATTTTTTTATTACTTTATATAATTGTAATAGAGAAAATAATTTGAAAAGTTATTAAGGAAAACAACTTTTTATTATAAAATTTTTTAAAAGCAATTATAAAATGATAAAATAAAAATTATAATTACCATCTAAAAATATTTCACGAAGGGCCAAAAGAATTTCCTCTATTGGTAGGTGGTGATATTGCCCTATTTATTCTGTACACTAGAGCAACCAAGATTGTAAAACATATTGATCTGTAAGGTTGAGCCGAGTACAAAATGTCACTGCACATGTGACTG
Organism: Dendrobium catenatum; assembly: GCF_001605985.2. Taxonomy (NCBI): domain Eukaryota; kingdom Viridiplantae; phylum Streptophyta; class Magnoliopsida; order Asparagales; family Orchidaceae; genus Dendrobium; species Dendrobium catenatum. The sequence goes on along the minus strand of NW_021483793.1, from coordinate 92,516 downwards.
ACTATAATTGCATATAAATCTTCCTTCTTCTTTTTTTTTTATTCATCAACACGCTAAGCTACCTAACATTACATGAAGAAAAACTCATCAAAAATATTGGCCTCAGTTACTGTGCTGAAGTTGGTCTGACTATTCCTTCAAGTTTCCATCCTCCCAAACCAGCAGAGGCAAAGGCCTAAAGATGAAAATTTAGCAGGCCTTAATTCTAGAGTTGTTATACAAAAGCTTAATTCTTGCTACACTGTATACTAATAAGAAACCAACTCAGCTAGTACAGTTTATAAATAGACTTCTCAGTGTTTACTGCCCATTTGCAAAAGCGCGACAAAATGTTAGTCAAAGTGCAGCAAATTCAAATGGTTCTCTTTGTCCAGCGTCCGCACATAATAATTAGCTTTTGGAGAGATTATTTTGTACGGACACCAGACCGTCCGTATTTGTTGCACTTTTGCAAAAAGGCAATAAAAGTACAACAAATATTTGATGTTTACTAAATAATTGAATATTTGTTACGTATTTGCTGCGTTTTTGCAAAAGGGCAATAAAAACGCATTCATAATTGAATACTTGCTGTCATTTTATTGCCCTTTTGTAAAAGCACAATAAAAAGGCAGCAAAAGCGCCGCACAGAATAATCCCTCCAAAACAAGCGAGAATAAACGTCACCGAAAATGACAGATCAAATCTAACTCAAAAGTAAATTAAAATCGTACACATTGCCTGACGTATATTTCCTAAAAGTAAAACTTACCACTTACTCTGTTGTGAAACCACATCAACTCGTAATTGTTTGGTTAGAAGTGGGTTAATTGGAGTTGCCTTAGTACAAGGGCTTTGTATTCTAGAAATAGGACCCATTAGGGAAGATGATGAGATGAGAATATGAATGAGTTCTGCCATTTTTATATATTTTTTTTTATTTCTTATTTTTAATTCCTGGGGTGACCGAGCAGCTCAAATTGCTCAGACTAGGATCTAGATCCTAGCAAGCTTTAGAACCACAACCACCACCACATATGAAACACACTACAAGACATGCGATCTATTTTGAACTGATTGAGTTCTGTTTCCTAACAAGCACTTGCAAGGCTTTTATTGTGTCAATTTGGTTATTCCAAAAGTTAACATTTGCACAAAAATGACAGCAGCAGCATTAGCAGTAGTTTCAAGAGAAGCTGATTACGTGATGCCCTAAACTCAAATCACAGTTGAAACAATTAGGTTAGATCTTTAAGTATGCGTCATGTGCAGTAACTTTGGATATCATTGAAGTCAATAACAGACATACTAATAATTAAAATATATAGGTACACTTAAATTAAATAATTATAAGTAGGTAAATTCACAACGGTGAGACTATGAGACTTTTTGGAGCAGTTTTTTCATGGTTTTCTTTGTATATAATATCCATAGCTCTTTTTTGTTAGCACTTTTTTATTGTTTTTCAAATATTTCTATGACGGTAATCGAATTATTAACTATTAGATCTGTTGGAGTTTGGTCGTAAGAAAATGATTGTCCAACTTCTTCAAAAATAAAAATTTTATAATACTACTTTCAAAAATTACTTTTTTACCAAATAACTCTATAACCACTTTACAAATACCTACAACAACCCCCTAAATTATACCAAACTCAGCATAGATTCCATTAATTTAGATGAATGTGGGCTCCGAAAATTCGGCCTCAGCCTCCGCTCGATTTTCTTTTTATTCGTCGAGGGAGTTTTAACTGAATAAGTTTCGATGTAAATTTTGGAAGGCAGATGGATTTGTAGATAAGACACTACCCAGAGATTTCGCCCTCATTTGGTGAGGACTTTATGATCTGAGTTCAGGTTTCCTATAGGAACAAGCCTCTATAGTTAATTACCCCTCCCGATCACGAGAGAGAACTTTCGATTAAGGCTATTTGTCAATCAGATACGTAGGATATACGTGTTATCTGGCATATAGTTGCAGCACGGGTTTGGATGTTGGAAATTTGAAGGTTTGGAGATTTAAGGTTTGCAGATTTGATATTTAAACAGAAATTTCACCATCTTACACTTAAAGATGATGGTGGGGGAATGGATGATAGACCCGATCAAGATCCCATGGTTTCGTCGTCCCAAGCCATCATGGTCCCTGTTCTACTTAGTCAGAGGAGGTAGTCGACCCAACCTGACAGAAGGATCCTTGTCGGCAGCCATGGGTTGCTTCGTCCAATGGTACCTTGTAGACCTGGGGTGAATATTTGTCTAAGGGGACAAATTTGAATCCATCTTAGCTAACAGAGGGCTTTGTGCCTATCGATCATATCTTATTGATTCATATCTCGAGGATTTGATGCTACTAAGGAGCGTATTGGCTCTTGTCATAACCGGTATTTCGTGGTGCCATTTGACGGTAAAATCACTCGGTTCAGAGGGCCCTGGGTCATAACAGTTTATCCTGCGGTGCCATTTGGCGGCAAAACTGCCGGTCAGAGTACACGTACCACGTCCTTAATGACAGGAGATTGTTTGAGAATGGATCCTAGTAATATTTTCGACTAAGCATTTGGCTCTTTGTGAACAGAAGTTATATTTGAATTTGTCCACATCAACAAACTTTTACAGGGGGTGGATGAATTTTGTTTTAAGTATTTGATGGGATAGACTTTAATTTTAAATATTTTTGAATTATTGGATTTTGAGATTTTTTGGATTTTTGGAGTTTGTGTGGCATTTTGAAATATTTGGAATGGACCCCTCCGGTTGATATAAACATTCAACACAGCCATCATCGGGGTGTTTGGGGGCATTTCCATTTTTTGGATTGAACCTTGTCGACTCTGTCTACTGGTCGACAGAGGATCATGTTTCATGGGTTTTATGCCTTTATTATTGAATTCTCTTGATTATAAGCCTTGAAGGCCGAATATGAATGTATTAAAACAAATACACTGGTCGCCACAATCATGTATTTGTTTGAAGGTTCGAACCCTGTCAACTCCTATTGATTCGTATAGAAGGATCGTGTTCGAACTAGAATTCACTTATTGACCCGCGCAGCATCCCTAGACGCACATGTGTACCAATAACATGTTCGTCAAGGCCCATGCGGGTGTTTGGGAGAATTTTGTAATTATTTGTTGAACCTTATCGACTCCTATTTACCTCTTAGGAGGATCAGGTTCAGATTTATTGACCCGCGCAGCATCCCTAGACGTCACGTGTGTACCAATAACACGCTCGCCGGGGCCCATGCGGATGTTTGGTTACATTTACCCCTTTTGTGTACCTATGTGTATACAAACTACGGTGCATGTGCATGGGTATTTTGAAATATTTTAGTTGTGCAAGTAATTGCCCTTTGAATGCACAACATGTCATTTAAGAGCTTATTAGGGGTGTCAATTCGGGTCAACGGGTCGGGTTCGGGTCGAACCCGGAACTGACCCGGCACTGTTCGGGTCAACCCGAACCCGATCCGTTTTTAAAAACGGGTCAGGTTTCCGGACCCGAACCCGACCCGATTCGGGTCCGGGTCAACCCGACCCGACACGAATGACACGGAATTGACCCAAAATTGCTAGTTTTCGGGTTAAAAATCGGGTCAATCTTCGTTTTTCGGGTCAAAAACGGGTCAAACTCGGATTTTCGGGTCAAATATGACTTTTCGTGTCACTTTTGGGTCAATTTCGTGTTTCCGTGTCAACCCGAACCCGACCCGGTTTTAAAACGGGTTGATTTCTTCAACCCGAACCTGACCCGTTTCGGGTTTGGGTTGACCCGAACCCGGATTTTTTCGGGTCGGGTTCGGGTCGTGTTTCGTGTCATGTCAAAAATTGACACCCCTAGAGCTTATACACGCCTTCTGTCCGCTAATACGGGTGTTGCGGATCCGGTGGTGTTATTGTCTCGATGTTATGAGGCATCTCCTCATCTTAATGTTGACTCCCCCCTTCTCACTCACCAGGGATGGTTTCCTTGAAATTCGTGGCCACTGCCTTGAAATAGACTCTTTTCAAGCTCTTTAGTGTAGAAGACTTGTTGTTTATGATATTTATGAATACCAGAATTGTTTTCTTCCTAAGTACATGTCACGACCCAACCCGACCGGGACGGATCCCGCTCGCATCGGGTCGTGGTGCCTTAACATTCTGATTGACTGAACTTATTCCAGGATCTGGCTTTGGAATTTGTTTCAGAACTTTCTTCCAAACATATAGACAAAAACAGACGCATAGAGCTACTATAAACATCAAATGCAGCGGAACAGATCATCTATCTTTTTCTTCCTCAAAAGAATCATGTACAAATACAGCTCATGGCTTTCAGACAGAAAGAAAGACAACAGAAAAGCCATGACTGTATAAAAATCAAAAGTGCAAAAAAAATACCTATACGGAATCAGACTCTGAACTTCTATTCCTGGACTTACTTCCCCTTCCCAGAACCTGAAAACCACGCAGAAAACAAGGATGAACTACAACAGCTCAGCAAAACAACAAACCTCCAATCAAAATCCTCAGAGTCCACATCAAACACATCTGACAGATATCCATACAGAAATCAGAACAGAATCGTACAAATCAAATCAAATCAGAACAGAACAGAAATACATCACATCAGAACTGACAGAACATACCAAAATCGGAAATCAGATTAAATCATATCAGATCAGCATTCATATCAGAACAGACAGAATCGTACGGAAATCAGAATCAGATCATATCAATTCAGAATATATCAAAAGTCAGAACAGATTAAATCAGAACAAATATTTCAGAACAGATCTTCCTTCCAGATTTCAGAACTTCCCCTTATATCTCCCTTGTGCATACAGCACCAGAACTTCCCCTTATAGCTCCGCTCATTGGCACCCCAGAACAGATGTGCTTATAGCACCAGAACAAAACTTATCATCGGATCCGGAACTTGTATTCATAAACAGATTTCAGAGCTCATTCAGATTTTCCCTGACACAGACAGGATCTCACAGGATCCTGACCCCTTATAACTCCTTTTATAGCACACACAATCATAAAAATTCATTTCAGAAAAAAATCCGGACAATTTCAGAAAATCTACGAAAATCCGGCAGCGTAACAGCAGTATACGGAATTTATACAAAATTGACATAATCAGAATTTCATCAAATTACCATAGAACATTCACAGCAATAATATAAGAACTTTATTCTACTACCACAACATTTTTAGACATCGTGTCAAAAAATTGCAGTCGAAAAGAAAACACCATGCGGATCATAATTTAACCCGGGTCAAAATTCTCCAGAAAATAATGCAAAATGTGCAACACGTCGGCACCGTCACGAAACATATCAACAAGTTACGCGGTAAAAACTGAAACCAATAAGAAATACGACG
>NW_021483793.1:34965-87061 GCF_001605985.2 Dendrobium catenatum | reverse complement strand
ACGAAATTTGCTAACAAAAACGAAATCCGGACAGAAATGTCGTTCAAACTTCACCGTTCTGAAAATTGAGAAAGGCGGAATGTGCCTTACCTTGCGTACACCAATTTCTTGAACTACTGCAACGGACAAAAACGGCCCGGCGTCGCCCAAAAATCCACTTTTCCATTTTTTCCTTCGTTTTTCTCTCTCCTGGGCTTTTCTCTCTCTTCAAAATATCTCATTTCTATATATATCCAGACTGATCGTCCCGGACGATCGAAACTTCGTCCCGGGACGAAGTGGCTCTGGACGAATTTCGTCCAGACGAGATTAATTAACGTCCCCGGCGACTTGTCCTCGGGAGAATTTTCGTCCAGACGAACCAAATTTCGTCCCGACGAACCATGCAGCCAAAACTGTAACAACCTGTACCGATCGTCCCGGACGAACCTGGAGCAAAAACTGATGTTACAGTACAGGACCAGGAAGAAGATTTAGAGCACCAGGAAGTTTGATTCAAATTTGCTCAAATATCTTCTCCCTTATGCTAGGAGGTGTCCTTCGTATATCAAGTCGTCTTCATATTCGACGTACTCATAGTTTCTCAATCACCGCCGTTGTAGGTGATATTCTAACTTGTACCCACAGTGGTTCGTTGTACTTATGATATACTCACTGTTGTTATCCACAAGTATTCATTTGTAGGGAATCGTCATATTCATTACGACCTCCCGGAAGTGTTTGTAGAAGAGCCGTTGTCCTTGCACCATATCCATCTTTCACCAGTCTCAGGTGGTTTTACTGTTTGTACATGTTTATAGGGACGAGTCTTCTGCTATTGATCTCCAGAATCGCCTTCTTCAATCAACCGGCATTTGTAGGGATTGTCGTAGGAGTTCATGCATTAAGGTCTTGTAACGTACTTTGAGTCACTATTGACCGTACAAATGTTCTTGTAGTTTGAACTCCCTCGCACATGCTTCAGGCTCTATTCTTTGTATATGTTTGATTCCCAGTTTAGCTTCATTCAGACTTGAATTCATCAAGTTTACAAGTCCCCACTTAACGGCGTATAGCCCGAGTTCAAGTACGAGCTCAAAGTATATGTTCAAGTGCTTGTTCAAAGTCTTCTGAAGTTCTTTGCAAGTTCATTTTCATGTTCAAATGGTTTGAATTTTGGTTCCAGTTTGGTTTCATTTTATTTGAATTTGAACTTTTAGAAATCATTTAGAGTTTGTTCAGTTCCCCTGCTCGTGTTCAGTTCCCCTGCTCGTGTTCAGTCAAGTTCAAAAGTCAACAAGTCGTTGTTAATTGGGGCCCAGGCTATTGTTCTTTTGAGTTCAAATCAGGTCCGGGTACTGTATGTTTTCACCCGAAATTTTGGCAACCTCCCTACGTCTCCCCCGTTTAGGGGAAAAACAACGGGAAACTGGGCCTCCCGCCACGCTAGAGAAAAGCGTGTATGGTAGGTGTGAGATGGGACGTCGAGTCGTGCGAGCCTTATGCGAAGGTCGTGGGAAGAGCAGCGACGACGTGCGGGGGCAGAGAGCAAGTAGCGACTTGATTGATTTTTTTTTTCTTTTCGTTTCAGAACAACGGTCAACAATCCACGAACACCCAAGACATCTGGTGTACTTCTTAAATATTATTAAAACAGCCCAATACCTTTGAGAGCGTCTCAAATCATTTTAACACTAGATATTTAGGGAGAAGCGAATCTATTTTCTAAGAGACTTTACAATAGTGTTTAGATGCCAAACTTTGTTGAAACGCCTGGGGGGATGATAAGAAGCAGGCTGAAGTAAATGGGAGAAGGTGCTCGTCCCTTTGGCTTATGGGAATTTTGGTATTAGAATTCTGGTGACAACTCGAATGGGCTCAACTACTTTGATGATTGCAATGATCATTAAAAAGAAGGATGAAGTATTTAGATTAGAGGGTTTGGAGAAAGATCAGTGTTTGCAACTCCTTAACTTTCATGTATTTGCTGATGAAGAGAATCCTAATGATTATAAAGGATTAAGATCCATTGATGGAGAGATAGTTAAAAAGCTTTTTGGATCTTCATTTGTTGCAACGGTCATCGGTGGTGTCGTGAATTCCTAGGCAATTCAAAATATGATATAAAGGTCTGCGTTACGATGGAAACGAGCCCTTGAGAATGCTCAGACGATATCTGATCGACAAACGGACAGCGCCATTGCGTCCGGAACGTCGTTGACATTCAGGATATATATTTTATTTAATAAATTTGGATGATCCGAGATGGTGGTGAATTTCTAGGCGATGCAAATATAATATAAAGGCCTGCGCTACGACAGAAATGATGCCTCGAAGATGCCCAGATAACGTCCGATTCATGAACGGATAGCGTCATTGCGTCCGGAACATCCCCGACATTTAGAATATAAATTTTATTTAATAAATTTGGATCGTCTGAAGTGTTGAAAATTTTCAAAGGCGGATCAAATATGATGCGAAGGCATGCACTACGAGGGAAACGGGGCCTCGACGATGATCAAACAACGTCCGATCGACGAACGGACAACGTCATTGCGTCCGAAATGTCGTCGGCATTAAAAATCTACATTTTATTTAATCAAATTGGATTGGTTGATGTGGTGTCGCAAATTTCAAAGGGGGATCCAAATATATTATAAATGCACGCATTACGAGGAAAATTAGCCTCGTCGGTGACGAAATGATATCCGATTGCAAAACGGATGACGTCGTTGCGTCCGGAACGTCGTCGGTATTAAGAATATACATTTTATCTGATCAAATTGGATTGTTTGAGGTATCGTCGTAAATTTTAAAGGGGATTCAAATATGTTGCGAAGGCACGAGGGAAATGAGGCCTCGACGATGCTCGAATGACCTCCGATTGATGAATGGACTACGCCGTTGCGACCGGGACATCAGCAATACCATAAATCCACTATAAATTTGTCTAATTCCGATGTTCGACGAATTTGGCACATAAAACGAGACAAAAATACACGTAAAACGATGAAACTACACACGGATTGAGGCAATTTGGACTTAGTAAGTGACGTTTTGTCATTTCTAAGGCAACGCATTAATGCTTAATCATTCATATGGTTAATGGCTTAATGAGTTTGGCAATATATATATATATATATATCAAATTGCTAAACAGAGAAAATGTATCAAACACATTAAGTGTCGTACCTCATTCTGTCATTTTGAATTAATACAGTAATTGCTAAACATTGATATGGAAATTAAATTAAAATTTCTTTTGACAAAAGCAGAGGCCAAATAGAGAAAATATCAAATTTAATAAATGTGTTTACTTCGTTTTATCAAAGTCCCTTGTTGTTTCTTTCAATCAGTGCAGCTGGCCTCTGTTCGTCCTATAAGCAAAAAAGAAAATGAGGTTTTCAACGAAGCCTAGAGCTGGAGCTGGAGCTTTGAAAATTTAACGAAGCCTAGAGCTGGAGCTTTGAAAACCTCATTTTCTTTTTTGCTTTGAGGACGAACAGAGGCCAGCTGCACTGATTGAAAGAAACGACAAGGGACTTTGATAAAACGAGGTAAACACATTTATTAGATTTGATATTTTCTCTATTTGGCATCTGCTTTTGTCAAAAGAAATTTTAATTTAATTTCCATATCAATGTTTAGCAATTACTGTATTAATTCAAAATGACAGAATGAGGTATGACACTTAATGTGTTTGATACATTTTCTCTGTTTAGCAATTTGATATATATATATATATATATTGCCAAACTCATTAAGCCATTAACCATATGAATGATTAAGCATTAATGCGTTGCCTCAGAAATGACAAAACGTCACTTACTAAGTCCAAATTGCCTCAATCCGTGGGTAGTTTTCTCGTTTTACGTGTATTTTTGTCTCGTTTTACGTGCCAAATTCGTCGAACATCGAAATTAGACAAATTTATAGTGGATTTAGGGTATTGTTGATGTCTCGGTCACAACGGCGTAGTCCATTTGTCAATCGGAGGTCATTCGAGCATTGTTGAGGCCTCATTTCCCTCGTAATGCATGCCTTCGCAACATATTTGAATCCCCTTTAAAATTTACGACGCTACCTCAAACAATCCAATTTGATCAGATAAAATGTATATTCTTAATACCGACGACGTTCCGGACGCAACGGCGCCATCCGTTTTGCAATCGGATATCATTGCGCCATCGACGAGGCTAATTTCCCTCGTAATGCGTGCATTTACAATATATTTGGATCCCCCTTTAAAATTTGTGACACCACATCAACCAATCCAATTTGATTAAATAAAATGTAGATTCTTAATGCCGACGACGTTTCGGATGCAATGACGTTGTCCGTTCGTCGATCGGACGTTGTTTGATCATCGTCGAGGCCCCGTTTCCCTCGTAGCGCATGTCTTCGCATCATATTTGAGCCGCCTTTGAAATTTTTCAACACTTCAGAAGATCCAAATTTATTAAATAAAATTTATATTCTAAATGTCGGGGATGTTCCGGACGCAATGACGTTGTCCGTTCATCAATCGGACGTTATCTGGGCATCTTCAAGACCTCATTTCTGTCGTAGCGCAGGCCATTATATTATATTTGCATCGCCTAGAAATTCACCACCATCTCGGATCATCCAAATTTATTAAATAAAATTTATATCCTGAATGTCAACGACGTTCCGGACGCAATGGCACTGTCCGTTTGTCGATCAGATATCGTCTGAGCATTCTCGAGGGCTCGTTTCCATTGTAACGTAGACCTTTATATCATATTTTGAATTGCCTAGGAATTCACGACACCACCGATGACCGTTGCAACATATGAAGATCCAAAAAGCTTTTTAATTATCTCTCCATCAATGGATCTTAATCCTTATAATCATTAGGATTCTCTTCATCAGCAAATACATGAGAGTTAAGGAGTTGCAAACACTGATCTTTCTCCAAACCCTCTAATCTAAATACTTCATCCTTCTTTTTAATGATCATTGCAATCATCAATGTAGTTGAGCCCATTCGAGTTGTCACCAGAATTCCCATAAGCCAAAGGGACGAGCACCTTCTCCCATTTACTTTCAGCCTGCTTCTCATCATCCCCCCAAATGTCATCCAGAATAAGTAAGAACATTTGGACATGATCTCAACCTGAAGATTATCTTGAAGTGTCTCGAGTGTCTGCAAACGAGGCCTCTCCTTCTCAAGAGATTCCAATATATATGCAATGACCTTTTTTTTTACATCATAGTTGAAACGCAAACTCACATTTTAAGATTAAATTCCTCCGCCATTTCATCTTCATAAATATGTTGCAAGAGAATTGTCTTTCCCATACTGCCATGCCCCACTATAGACAGAAGAGATATGTTTTTGTATAAATCAGCTCCATTAATAGAAGCTTGATGTTCCTCATTTGATTGCCTTTTCCACCAATGCATAACAAAACCCAATACAATCCGTATTCAAGCTGAATTCTCTTTATCAAATTTAAGATTCTTGGGTTGGTTGTAGAGGTCAACAACGCCAAACAAAAATGCCTACTAAGGCCTTCAAGTTTTTTTTTTCAAGGGCAGTAATATTCTACAATAAACTTCCAGTGAATGTGTCATGCTAGATTTTCATTAAAATTTGTTTGAGTTCAATTTTATCAAAAAGTCCAAGCACTATAATATTTTATTATACAACAACAACAAAAACATCAAGCCTTTGTCCCACAACGTGGGGTCGACTACATGAATCATTCTCCATTGTGTTCTGTTAAAAGTCAAATTCTCATTTAAATCTAATAAAGAAAGATCTTTTCTAATATTTTCTAACCAAGTCTTTTTAGGTCGACCTCTACCTTTCTTAATATAAGTCAAATCTAATACCTCTACTTTCCTAACCAGATCATCGGAAAGCCGTCATTTTATGTGACCAAACCATCTAAGGCGACTCTCTCTAATCTTATCTTCCACTAGAGCTACTCCTACCTTTTCACATATATGCTCATTTCATATTTTGTCTCTAAGGGTAAATCCACTCATCCACCTGAGTATCCTCATCTCTACAACACTTAATTTAGTATTATGCTTCTCTTTTAATGGCCAACATGCTGCACCATAAAACATTACAAGTCTCACCACCATCTTATAGAATTTTCTTTAAAGTTTTTGGGGGACGTTTCTATCACAAAATTAGCCCGATGCATTCCTCCACTTCAACCATCCAACTTGAATTCTACTGATAATATCCCATATATATCACCATCACTCTGAACAGTAGATCTAATATATCTAAAACGTCTACTCTTATTAATGATTAGATCGCCCAAAGCCACACTCCCCCTATTAGGTCTATTATTATTAAAATTATACTCCATATATTCAGTTTTAGATCATGCAAGCGAAAAACTTTAATCTGATGCAGGCAATCCATACCCATATTTGGGCAATTAAAAGGTGGGCTGAAATTAACTAAATGGGCTTGGCCCATTTTGCTTGATGCTTGGTATTTAGTGTGTTGTAGTTAATTGGAGATAGCTTTTTGGATTCCTGAACCATGAATTCCCCTTTGTGCCTTTTTGGTTTTCTCCCTGGCTGCTTTCCAGTAACTGCTCTGCCCCATTTTCCTGTGTTGGCTTCTCGAGTCCCTCTCTGGCTGCTTTCCCGTGGTGTGCTGGCTGGGTTTCCCGTGGGTGCTGGCTAGATTTCCCTTGGGTTTTTCTCCCTGTTTTCTGTGCATTTTTTGTGGGCTGTTTGTGGTGTCTTTTAGCCTTTCCTCTTCCCCTTGGCTTATTGGTTTGATTGGGAATTTTAGGTGGCTGTTTGTCTCCCCTTTCTCTCCTATAAATATGTGGTGATGTTTAGACAAAAAAGAGAGTTGTTATGATGATAATTTTTGGATAAAACCAGCAAGTTTCTTTGGAATAGCTTGTGAGCTATGTCCTCTTCCTCTTCCCTTAAATGGTTGTGCTTCCCGTGGCTTTCCTTGCTGTTTTCTGTGCAGATTTTGGGGGCTATTTGTGGATTTATTTGGCCTGATTTTTGGGTGGTTTTTAAGTTGTTGTTCTGGTGTTTTTGGCCTTTCATTTACATGATTTAATGGTATTAATTAGTGGTATGGTGGCTGTTTTGCTCCCCTTTCTTTACCTATATATAGGAGATATTTGTGGCTGTTTTAGAGTTTTTTTAGAATGATGATATTTGAGTGATTTTTGGAGCCTAAACCTGTAGGTTTATTTGTTGGAAAAGCTTGCGAGCTTGTTCCATCCCTTCTTCTCCTCTCTATAGCTTGCGAGCTATGTTTCTTCTTGGCTTCTAATCTCATTTTTCTTCCCGCAAGTATCCACCCCATCAGTACCTTTCTTCTCGATCCAAGAAAAGCAAGTTGAGGTGTTTAAGGTGTCTTTTTTTTGTTGTTTGTAAGCATCAAAAGTTTGTAAGTCCTCTTATATTATAAAGTGAACTTATTTTTGGTTTATTTGTTGCAATCTATATCCTTTTGGGTATATTTCTATATTTACTATTATCTAGGAAAGTTATGTTTTTGCTTGCAAAAATTTGGGGGTTGTTCCAAATTTTTGCTGGCATCATAATCTCTAAGGTTAACATCCATAATTCAAGTTTAGCTTCAACTCCCTCTCTAGTCTTATCAACAAGAAGAATATCATCAGCAAAAAGCATACACCAAGGTACATCCTCTTGCAAATGTCTAGTGAGAACATCCATGACTAAAGCAAAAAGATATGGGCTTAAGGTTGACCCTTGATGCAATCCAACCTAAATAGGAAAATAGTTGGTCAAGCAGTCAATCGTATTCTCACAATCTACGTTAAAAAGTTTAGCAAAATATCTCATCCACCTTTGTTGAATATCATCTTCCAAGAAAAGTACTTTTTGATCTTCATCCTTAATACACTTCACTAAATCTAAATCCTTACGTACTCCTATCTCTTTGTTTGACTAACTCATACATATATATTTCTCCCTCACTATCTCTTTCCCTATTATAAGTAAACAAAAATTATTTTAAAGTAATTATATTTATATAAGTTCATAAATTCTTAGTAAAACCTCCCATCTCTTATTAGTATGTCTTATATATGATCATCAATTGTATGTAAAATCAACATATTGCACATACAATTAGGATTGTACATACGATCGTATATCCATTTGAGATTTGCATATAGCCATTATAACAGGTCATTATAGTATCTCTGGAAGATCCCAAGCTACCAAAAATGTTCATATCATTTATAGATAATCATACGTACAATCAACCAGAATTTCTATGATTTTATCCTAATAAGTAGTTTGACATTTTGGATTTTTTATGAGGCACAAAGATCAAATACCAAGCAAAGGCATGGGGATGAAGATCATATATGTAAGGCCCAATCAAATGAATTACAAGAAGATCAAGATCAAGTATGTGGACACAATAAAAGGTTGATCATCATTCCCAATTTGCATTGTCAACTGGCTCCTTCAAAAATCTGATCAAAATTAAGCAAGGCAAGCACCAATCAAGATACAAGTGTGCATGGTGAGTCCCTCCTTGTTTGAACTCAATATAAGCTTAATTGAGGTAGACTCCACCTTCCATACAAGTATTGGATGTACCTTCCCTATTCAAGATAAGAAATAAACAATGGAATGAAAACCACCCTCTTTTCAAATCATGTATGACCAAATTTTGTAAGATTGCATTTAATTCTTTGATTTATTTTAAATGTCACACTGTCTTTTATTGTGAAGATGGCCCTTACATATCATGAATCCATGTGATGCATGTTCATTGACTTAAAACCTTCCTTGTAAGCTAGGGCCATCCATTCCCTTCCTTAGGCTTCTATATAATTTTTTACAAGTATTTCATTTATGATCCATGAAGTCTTTCTCTAATAAGGTATTCAAATCCTTGTGGTTATATTATAATTCTTTAGTGAGTCTATAAGGTAATCATAATTACCCACCCCCATTATTTCCATTACATTCCACCCCTACCCTCCTAGCATCTCTTGGCAAAATTTGGTTTTCCTCTTTGACTGGCCACATAACCTCCTCTCCACTATCATTAATCATCACCTTACAATTCCACATAATCATCTCTCACTACAAAATATACCCCAAAAAAACATCAAGTTCCTATGACTGTTAAGTCATAATTTAGTATCAAATATAAACCCTAGAATATTTTGAAGAATACATCAAGAATTTGTATCAAGCTTAAAAAAAAAAAATTAATAATAATAATAATAATAATAAAAAGAATTTGTATCAAGCTTCACCTTGTGAAGGTTTCATCTTAAATGTACATTTAGTAACGATTTATTAGCTTTTTGTTATCACAAATTTGTTAATTTAATAGAACATCTCAAAAATATTTCTTTTAACCTTCTTTATCTTCTTTCATCATGGCAATCCTTAAAGCAATAAAAAACTTGGATAGCTTTAATAATAATGCAGTATGGTAAAAAAGATGTCTTGTAAAATGTATCAACAAATTCTTAATAGGGCTGCAAACGAATCGAGCCGAGCCGAGTATGTGAGTGTTCATGTTTGTATTCATTTAATATCAACTTGTTCAAGTTTGGTTCATGTTTATTCGAGCTTTATTGTTTGTGTTCATGTTTGGTTCATTTAAATTCATGAGTGTTCATGTTCGGTTCATGTTCAGTTCATGTTTGTTCGTTTAGTGCTTATCGAGCTTTTTCGCGAACATATTTAATGAATTTTTTTTAACTATCAAAAAAAATATGTTCATGAACATATCTATGAACAAACACATTTATAATAAAAGCAATTGTCTATGTAACAAAGGCAATGATTATTTATATTTATTAATTTTATAGTCAAATATTAATTATCTTTATCTAGCTTATTCACGATTTCAAAATCGAACACGAATCAAGCTTTTATCGAGCTTCTTATCGAGCTTAATGTCGAGCTTGTTCACGAACTTCAAATGATGTTGTTCGTTAACATAAATGAGCCGAACGCATTAGTGTTCAAATTTGTTTATTTAAGAATCGAGTATTTAAAATATTGTTCAAGTTTGTTTGTTTAGCTAATTAGACGATCACAAACGAGCTTTAATCGAACCGAACAACGAGTAGCTCGTCGAACGTTTGGTTCGCTTGCAACCCTACTTCTTAATACACCATCTCGCCCTACCAACTTGGCACCCGCACCTTATCACAAACCTAAATAAAGCAATATATACATAACTCTCCTCACAAATCTTACTACGCCATATCCTTAAATTCCACCAAAAATCACTCTGGAGCCTTTCACAAGTATTTTTCTTACTCATCCAATAGTCATAACCAACAACAAATAAATTTACAAATGATAATCATGGTATTTCCAAGTATTTTCCTCAACTCATCTAATAGTGATAACCAACAACAAATTTGATCAAATTAACCCCCCTTTAAGCAATTCAGGTTCATTCAACACAGATTGAGCTTTCTTCAAAGCCTCATTTGACCATTGTTATTTCAAACAAAATAACTTTTGAGAATGCTACAACAATTTTACTCTATGGCATACAGTTCTTGAAATATAGTAGAGATACTATAGCACAAAAATCAAAGATCAAGCAAAGCCATGGTTATGAAGATCCAATACATAAGCCACATTCCAAAGAAGTTCAATTACAAAAAGGTAAAGCTCAAGTATGTGAACACAAGGTAGACATGGATATTCATTCCCTATTTGTATGCGCACAGCCTCCGCCAAAAAACAACAATATGATGGCCAAATTCAAGAAAGACAATCTCCGTTGCAAGCGTGCATGGCCAACCCCTCTCATCAAATGCTTAATTGAAGTACGCTTCACCATTCATAAAAACCTAGGACTTTCCCTCCCTCTCCACGGTAAGAAATACATGATAGCCAAATTCGGCAATATTGTATTTGACTATTTGCTTTATTTTAAATGTCATTTTCTTGTATCGTCAAAGTTAGCCCTTCGAAGTCATGGATCCATGTTATGTATTTTTATTGAATTAAAACCTTCTTTGTAAGATAAAGTCATCCACTACCTTCCTAAGGCTTAAATTTTCATTATTTTGGATAAGCGCAGCAGCTCTTCATGAAAGTGTCATATAAGAGTATTCATTCATTAAGTAATAAAAGTTTGTGCTTGTATCCAAACACTTTGAAGATTGCTTTGGTGAGCATCTTCTTGGAGCATATTTTGTGATCTTCTCAACCCCTGAAACCTTTTGGAGAGTTCCTAAAACCCTTGAGATTTTCCTCTTTATCTCGCATTAGCCACCTTAATTCCATATAATCATCCCTTAATCAAAATATTAAAAAACAAAAACCTACCCACCCTCAAGTCATAAGTTTTGGAATAATTATTTGTTGTTGTCCTCGTACTGCTGCTAACAAATTGCGCTAAACAAAGAGCTCATTCATCATATTGCTCATTTCATTTAGGTGAACGTGCAAATGATTAATCTCTTGATCTCTAACATGCATTTCATACAACATTTGTCACAAAAACATCTTCAATTTTCTCAAATCCCTCATGTTGCTACAAAAAAATTTCAACTTTCTCAAATCCCTCATGTTGCCGAGGGGGTTCATTCTCTAGTAGTTGTTGAATCAAATTATGTTGAGAAGATCCCTCATCATAATTTGGAAAATTACCCTCTCGTGCTCGCCATCATAGCTGTCTACAAAAGGTTTTCAAAATAAGTGATCCTTTGGAACCCAAAATTGTTGAACCTTCCATCTGTGGATCTTTGAAGATTTAGATTTGACCTGAATGGAATACCACAATGTTCAACGTGCGAATCAGAGTATCTATGATGAGGCATTGGCCTTTAGTATGGTTGTAGGGACCTTCTGACAATTTTTTTTTCATTGGTCAATTATTTTTCCAAGGTGTGGGTAATATCTTCTCATATTTTGAAAAAGAGAAAGTTCGGTGTGTGTGTGTTTGGGGGGGGGGGGGGGCGGGCGGGGGGGGGGGGGGGGGGACGGACGTTGTCATCTCATCCACCAACTTCTTAAGCCTACTTTGTTATGCTTGATCCCTGACAACTTTAAAAATATGAAAAGAAATAGATTCTTCCCTTGTATGAGGTGCGATCAAGGCTGATTGTTGAAGAATCTTCTAAAAAAGTTATTTTCAATTGGGCCTAAGTTATTTCTTTTTACATAATGTGATAGCTCAAAGTATTTGCTAGTAGAATGTTAGCCTATGTTTGTTACATTTACTCCTATGTTGTCGAGCAAAGTTCAATATGTTAAGGTCATTCGTAGGTATTCACCCTTCTTCGGGCCCTTCTTGGCACTTTAGTCCATAGGTTGAAATTTCAAATATTGTCTCCCAAGTGCAAAAGGTAATCCTAGGAGAGTTGTGAGTTCATGTCGTGGACTAGTTAATTGGGCCAACAATTATTGATTTGATTTGGCTTGCAAGCCATTCTTTTGATGTTGTCAGCCCATCCATCAACTTCTTAAGCCTTCTTTGTTGTCGTCAATGTCTGACAACTTCATAAATATGAAAAGAAATATATTCTTCCCTTATATGAGGTGTCATCAGGACTGATTGTTGAAGTGTCCTCTAAAAGAGTTATTTTCAATTGGGCCCAATTTATTTCCTTTACATAATGTAATAGAACAAAGTCTTTGTTCTTAGGATGTTAGCCTCTATTTGTTGCATTTTCACTGTTATCATCATGCAAAGTTCAAGAAGTTAAGCTAATTAGCGGGTATTCACCCTTTCCCGGGTCCTTGGCACTTTAGTCCATACGTAGACACTTCAAACCGTGTCTCCCAAGTGCAAAAGATAATACTTGGAGAGTCATGGGGTCTACAATGGACTAGTTAATTGGGCCAACAATTTTACAAGCTCTTCTTTTGATGGTCGGGGTTGAGGCAATAAAAAATCTTGAAAATTTCGAAGCCCTTCTTGGGGTAGCCTCAATAATAATGGTAATAATAGGAGCCTCAATGAATAGATGTCTCGGCTCATTCGAGATGATTACATTTGGGCCTCCACTTGTTGGTTTGAAGATGAACCAAGGCAGTTGGCATAACCTTTTTAATGTGCATGAGCCCTCCCAACAGTGCAACTTCAATATATTTATTGATGAGGACAAACCTCACCCCTTGGAAATTATGTCGAACTAGAGGATAGCTCCAACAGGACTAGCATTGATGATAGCTTAGGAAAATTGCACTATTAATCCACCCCAACCTTTACAATCAAGATATTACTTACAGAGGTCATGATTGAGGCTTTCTTAAGTACATGGAATGAAAATAACAAAATCCAAGTTTAATTTAAATTAGAATACTAAACCCTAACCTTTTGTGATAAGATGATGCAAATTCAATATCATATAAGCGTGCATATTAGGTGAATAGAATTAAATAGAAAGTTTCATTATCACAGATTCCACAATCACTAAATCTAAAACTATGTTGAGCGTAGGCAATCGGAGCATTAAGCAACTCATCCAAAGATGGAAAGAGTAGTACCCAACGGAGTTCCCTAATACCTAATCATTTAGGAAAAGCACCATTTTTAAACTCAGGAATTCATTTTTCATGTGATAAACTAGTTTTAATTAAATCAAATTTTCTTTGACATTTAAATCATGGTTTATTTGGATATAGGATCAAGATTTCCTATTGGTGCAAACCACTATAATTAAGTATGCTCATAAGAGAGCACTCTTAATTAAGAATGGTTGTTCCAGCTACTTTTCAAGGCTAAGGTTTAATATTTATATTAAACTTGAATTAATAGAGGGTGGTAAGAGGAATGGAAGTAAACCTAATCAAGATTAATGAGTCTACCACTCGGCCATCCGGGTAGTCCTAATCTACCAATGCCAAAGAATTACAAGTCATAATGTCCAAGGCATTTAATAAGCAAGTATGGGTTACCTCCTCTCAAATATCCTAAGCAAAATGCATGTGAATTTTGGTGGCTGAATTTTATTTTGGCTAGTGAGTTCATTATTATGAGACCTAGCCCAGCTATAGGTTGGGTTAGGGCTTACATATAATGGAAAGGCCTGATTTTAATTAGGATGGGGCTTAGAACTATTGGAAGGTCTTAAGTTTTGATTAATGGATTTATTTGCTTTATGATGATTGATGCAGGCAAGGGGGGGTCAAAACAAGATGAATATTTTGTTCTTTGGGCTGCTTGTTGTCTCACGGTTTGGGCTTTGGCTGCATTGATTTTGAGCTAAATTCTTGGGAATTAAGTGGTATCAGCTCATAAATGCTTTCCCACTACTTAGTCAGCTCATAATTTGACTTTAATTAAGTTCATTCCCCCTTGCCTTTGACTCTTTGGTTTCCCCATTCATGTTTCTTCCCATTATTGTGTCTCCTTGGTTTCTTCCTTGTGATTTATTGTTGTGGGCTGGTTGTCTTTTCGGTTAGCTCAAATTTTTTCATGTCCAAAAATACCATTGATGTGGGGGGGGCTTTATATGTATTATTGATGAAGGCAAGGGGGGGTCAAAACAAAATGAAAATTTTGTTCTTTGGGCTGCTTATTGTCTCACGGTTTGGTCCTTGGCTGCTTTGGTTTTGAGTTGTAATTTTGGGAATTAAGTGGTTCTGGCTCATAAATGTTTGAGCTGATGTTTTAGTTCATTAATTGGAAGAGTCTTTGCACTTGATAGCTCATTAATGGAGTGATTTTTATGCCTCTTTCCGTTCCCTATGTCCCCTTGATTTCCTCCCCTTGGTGCCTCTTCCCCTTCTTGTGTCTCTTTGATTTCTTCCATGTGAATAAAGGCTGTGGGCTGCTTTCCCGTGGCTTGCTGGCTGGGTTTCCTGTGGCTTGCTGGCTGGCTGGCTTTCCCGTAGCCTTCCTTCCTATTTTCTATGCAGTTTTTTGTGGGCTATTTTGTGGTGTCTTTTGGCCCTTTCTTCTCCTTTTGTGCCTATATATAGAGAGTTTGTGGTTGTTTTAAAAGGTTGTTGTGATTATGATTTTTGGATAAAACCTGCGGGTTTCTTTGGAATAGCTTGCGAGTTATGTCCTTCACTTTCCTCTCCTCTCTATAGCTTGTGAGTTATACTTCGTCTAGTCTTCTAACCTCTTTCTTCTATCTGCAAGTACCACCTCATCTGTATCTTTCGTCTCAAGTAAAGAAGAGCTCCTTTAAGTGTCTTTATATTATGAAAGTAAAGTTGTAAATGTCGTTTGTAAGAGTCTTTATATTATAAAAGTTGTATTGTTTCTTATTTTGTCTATTTTTGAGATTTTCGTGTATTTTTCTATTACCTAGGAAGGTTGTCTTTTTGCTTGCAAAAAATAGGCTTTCTCCTAATTTTTGCTTGCATCAATTTGGTATCAGAGCCAGTTAGTATATCCTAGGTTTTGGTGTCATGTTAGTTGTCAGGTAAGTTTTGTTTTTGAGTCGTGTTGTCATTTGAGTCTTGGTGTCATAAGAGTTTTTGAGTTTTTGTTTTGAGTCTAAATGGATAGTCCATACAACATCCTTCAGAAGCCTCGTATCAAGATTCAAATGAGTCCCAATGAGAATTTGACCATGTCAAATTTATAAATCAACCACCTATTCAGGATGTGAAGATTCCAACTGTAGAAGAAATTCCATCACAAGGAAGTTCTACAAATCCCCTACAAAACGAGTTATATAAAATTCAATATCAAATTTTCTTATGTACAGAGAAATTCGAGAAGAAAAAGAAATTTATGCATGACCAATTCAAACAAGAACGTGAGAAGATTTTGAAGAAATACGAGGCAAAGATTCAAGAGCTTGATGCCCTTCTTCGCATCCTCGGAAGAAATCTAAAGACAACTCATCGGGAGATGAATTCTTTCAACCGAAGGAGAATTGATGTAGGCAATGGGGGGTCAAAACAAGATGAATATTTTATTCTTTGGGCTGCTTGTTGTCTCACAGTTTGGGCTTTGGTTGCTTTGATTTTGAGCTAAATTCTTGGGAATTAAGTGGTATCAGCTCATAAATGCTTTTCCACTACTTAGTCAGCTCATAATTTGGCTTTAATTAGGTTCATTCCCCCTTGCCTTTGACTCTTTGGTTTCCCCATTCATGTTTCTTCCCATTATTGTGTCTCCTTGGTTTCTTCCTTGTGATTTATTGTTGTGGGATGGTTGTCTTTTCGGTTTTCTCCCTGCTGCTTTCCTGTGAATTCCTCTGCCTCGTTTCCTGGCTTGGCTCCTCGGGTCCCTCTCTGGTTGCTTTCCCGTGGCTTGCTGGCTGAGTTTCCCGTGGCTTAATGGCTGGCTTTCCGTGGCCTTCCTGTTTTTTGTGCAGTTTCTTGTGGGTTGTTTTGTGGTGTCTTTTAGCCCTTCTTCTTCTCCTTTTGTGCCTATATATAGAGAGTTTGTGGTTGTTTTAAAAGGTTGTTGTGATGATGATTTTTGGATAAAACCTACGGGTTTCTTTGGAATAGCTTATGAGCTATGCCCTTCACCTTCCTCTCCTCTCTATAGCTTGCGAGCTATACCTCGTCTAGTCTTCTAACCTCTTTCTTCTATCCGCAAGTACCACCCCATCTGTATCTTTCGTCTCAAGTAAAGAAGAGCTCCTTTAGGTGTCTTTCTATTATGAAAGTAAAGTTGTAAGTGTCGTTTGTAAGAGTCTTTATATTATAAAAGTTGTATTGTTTCTTATTTTGTCTATTTTTTAGATTTTCGTGTATTTTTCTATTACCTAGGAAGGTTGTCTTTTTGCTTTCAAAAATTAGGCTTTCTCCTAATTTTTGCTTGCATCAATGATTCAAATTAATTGGGTTATAGCTTAAGTCCATTGCAAGGCATGAATTTAAATTTAAAATTTGAGGTTAATTGCTCAATCTGAGAGTTGCTTAGAAGGTGAAAGAAGGTAAGCTCAGCTTTTGACATGCCTGAATACAAGTATTATAATTCAGATATTAGAGCAGGCAAAAAATAGGTTTTATCAGTTTACCCAATAGGCAAGGCAACCCGTGAGGACTTATTTGCTATCAAAATTATCTTCGATATAGAAACTCAAATAATTGGAAAAGATATAAAGGTGCTTGTAAGGAGTCTAAGAAAACAATTTGCAATGCAAATAATTTAATTTTTAGTGATTTTTATAATAGATTAGATACTAAGAAGAGCGAAAGATATATGTATGAATTAGCAAGAAGAGCGAAAGATATATACTAAGAAGTTGAAAGATAGATGGGAGAAGTATATAGTTAAGTCATTGTTTAAAATTGTGCAATATGAGACATGTCTCAGCACAATTAAGAACAAAAAAGCCTCGAGGTGCACGCCTTGAGTTTGAAACGTGAGGCGTATGCCGCAATTTGGCTAAAGGCACACCTCACCTCACTATCATGTGGTGAACGCCTCACTATATTTAATTTAATTTCTTTTAACTTATCGGAAACCGATTCACTTTTCCTTGTATTACCTTAGGTCCATCTAAGGTTTGTGTTTCCTCTGGTGCTACTACTTGGGCTATGAGCGGAGTAAAGTTTCAAAAGAGTAAGCCTCTCTGCCTCCTTTGATTGCACATTAAGCAGAGGTTTGAAAAAACCATTAAAAGGAGTCTTCGCTTCCTTCGACTGCTTCGTCTACGCATGAAGTAGAGTTTAGAAAGAGTCGTTAAGGAAGCTTCTTGTTGCTATCAAATCGGAAGCCACAAAAAGTGCTCGACCCAAATCACTTCTTGCTTGTATTTGTTCATTGTTAATTTAAACTTTCAATCTTACTGTTATGAGATATAAACTAGAATGGAATAAGTAGGATCAACAAATATAATATATTGTATGATATGATGCAACATTATAATTGATATCAGAATTTGATAGCATCTTTTGATCTCATTGTCATGTAATATATAGACAATATTTGTTATAACATATGTAATTTTTATAATAAAGCACTCTTAGGATAGGTGATGTAATAGCCCAAAAATTTTAAATGAATTTGTTTGAAAATTTTGATCCAGAAGTGAAGCAGCGCTGGGAAAGCGCCTCCACGGCATTGAGCTCTTTGTTATATAGTAACGTTGGGGGTGGCATGCAGCACAGCAGCCCTGGATCTTAGGCGCCATGGCACCAAACACTAAAAATATTTTTTTTATATTTTAATATAAATATCCCCACCACCCACCATCCCTCTCTAATTTTCATTTCTTATCGGGGAAGGAACGAAGGAGAAGGAGAAGGGGGAGAGGAGAGGAGAGAAAGAAGGTTATCCAGGGCTTTTTCTTCCATCATTCATGTTACAAAAGTTGTTCTACTCATAGTAAGTGACTAAACTCTTATACTCATATTTTCAATTATTTTGATTTCTACGATTTTTATCTCACCTGCATCTATCAAAAATATATTATATCCAGATTTCGTAAGTTTTTACTAGGTAACTTTTAATAAGTTATCAATTTGATCATTCTAAATAATTATATATATGATTTTATTGTATTTTCACTAGTTAAATGTTTAAAAATTTCTATGTGAAATTATTAGAAAAAAGGTATGCTGAAAACGGGTTAAAGAGTTATGTACTTTGATTTTGATACGATGATACTTGAATGTGATATGTGCTAAAATAATTGATATGATTGGCATATATTGAATTGCAATATTGATATTGATCTGATATGATGAAATATTTGACATATGTGTATAAAATTTGGGAAGCCAAAAGGCAGATATGAAACACCGTAAGGTGTAACGAAATGATATACCAAATGATATCAAATATATAATATGATACCCTCAAGATCAAGGTACCTTCAAGATCAAGATACCCTTAAAATCAAGATACTCTCATCTAAATATTTGATACACGATAATACTATTGATAATATTGACATATGACAGATAGTGATGAGATATGATAGATAGTACTGATATAATATGAGAATATTAATACAGCTAATTTATTGATATTTTTTTAGAACTTATCAGATACATAAATATTTAATAAATAGTAATGTAATTATATTTTTCACTTGTATTACATTATGTGAACTCTGGTTGATGTTTAAGAGATAAAAAAAGTGTAATTCTTCCAATTTAGAGTCTAGGACGTCACAGGTGATCTTCTAAGAAGTTACATGACAAAGGATTAGGTTTTTTGTTCCTGTGTAGTGGACCTTTAGGCTTCATTTGGGATGGCTTTCTTACTGCTTCTTAAAGCGGCTTTTTAGTACAAACATTTTAATTTTTGTACTAGAAAGCCACTTTAAGAAGCAAGAAGAAAGCCGTCCCAAACGAGACCTTAATCTCATTGTTATCTTTCAATTGTTGTTTGCCAAGGACTTAGGTTTTTTTTGTTCCTTTGTTAGGAATAACAATCTTCCTAATGGTGTTATTACGGCTGATCTTAAGGTGCACAGTAAGGGCATCCACGTGGGGGTTCTTTTGGATCACCATATGTCAAAAACAATTTATGATTTCTTAATGCTTTATTAATTTGTGTTAGCTTTGTTGGCATTTTAAGTAATTAAGCTGAAAGAAATTTTTCCTCTATATTTTCTTATATATTCAATCATTGCTCTGGTAGTCTTCTGCCTTGTACCTTTTGAAATGCAATACATGTTGAACAGTTGAAATTAGACTGAACATAAGAATTTAAAAGAGGATAAGCTATTATAAGTAGACCATTCATGTAACCTTCAAATAACATGAGCTGACATAATTTTCAGCATTTTAATTAACTTATTTTGAATCTTTTTGCAGGGTTCTATAGAATATGGTTAGAGACAAAGTTAAAATCATGTCTGGTCATATGAAAGATCAGACGTGAAAACATAGCAATCAAATTGATGTGAGAGGCAGCGACAATATATAAGTATATTTGAAATGTAATAGTTGTGAGAAGGTGGTGAAGATGGTGTTATTAGGATGAAGGAGCGCCTATCCGGATCACACAAAAATGTTGAACCATGTGCCAACATGCTTGATACCATAAGGGAGGAGATCAAAACATATATGAATGCAATAGATAATACAGTTATATTATCCCGACAAAAAACTATTCTTATTTAATAGTGACTGGTTGGATCCTACTACCAACAAAGGCACAAGAGTACATAAACTATGCATAATTAACGATATAAAAATAACCAGGAAATATGACTATTTGATCCTTTAATTATTGCATTTTCACCCATCAAGCAATTTAAGTGTATTATGCAAAATATTTTAGTAGTGTAAAAAATAAGCATAATTAGTTAGTAATCATTAAAACTAAATGAGATGTAGAGTTAAAAAATAAAAATATAATACAATTTGCTCGTAAAAAACAGAAATTTTAGAATTTAAACAAGCTTCTACTGATGTTGACTCATTAACTAACTTACAAGATACTAATTTTGAATGGAAATAAGTTGATAGTTTTACTAAGAAAAGTAGTGATAAAAAAGATAGAAATTTAAGACAGACATGTTAGAAGCTCACCTCATTCCATGATTCCCCAGTAGTTTCAAGCAGGGCAGCATTACATGTTTTTAATTCAATAGAAGAGCCAGAAAACATGGAGGCAGCTTCCTCCCAGCCCCTATTATGCCCCATACACCTGCACAGTCAACCAAGCTTCTGTAAGTTATCAATGAGTGGATAAAGTTAATAAGCTTTTAATCTAGCCTCAATCTTAAAATAAAGTAACACGTAAGAAAGTATTTAAAAAAGAAAAATCAATACACCCATGTAATAAGCACTGCATTCAGAGATGTGACTCACATTACTGTAAGGATCTCATCCCTTGAGTATTGACATACAACCTTTTGGAGATGTTCAGCCGTCTGACCATCCATTGCTGCAATGGAATAGAAGCTCGGCATAAAATGAACCACAGCTCGTGAGAACTCCTTTGAGTACTCTTGCATAATTTTGAGGGTTTCCTTTGACCGAGTAGCATCACTGTTATGTGAAAAGCAGTTTAATATCAAAGGCCGCCCCTACAATGAAATCTAGCTGTAATTCTTCAATTGAATATAATAACTATTTCCATTAAATCCATAGTTTTAAGAAGCTTGACAAAGCACAAAAATAAATTTTGGTGCAGGTATTATACAAAAATATTTTTTAGAGTACGAATACAATAAAGTAAAATATTATCCTAGGATTAGATGGAGTCATTTAAAAAATACTAATAAAAATATTTTTAATAATAAGATTTAAGATCTCAAGGTTTTGATTGTGTATGATGAAACTTTTTTTTTAAAGATGAAAATAAAGTTGTGGGAAAAATGTAGTCAATGATATTAAAAATGTTGCAAAGTATGTGCTTAGACTATCGAAAGGAAAAGCTCCTAATAGTAAAAAATGGTTGGTGATGGAATCAAAATGAGCAAGAAAAGAACAAAAATAAGAAGTTTTGTCATAAAATTGGTTTAGCTATGAAAGATCAAAAAATTGGAAAAAATATAGAGGGCCTCGTAACGAGTCTAAGAAAATAATATGTGATATAAGGAATTTAGTTTTTAATGATTCATATAATAAATTAGATACTAAGGAGGGCGAAAGATATACGTATAAGTTGTTCAAGCAAAGAGATGAAAGAATGATCTAGTTTAAGTGACGTGCATTAAGGATGAAGATAAAAAAAAAATTAGAAGAGGATATTCAACATAGGTGGAGGAGATATTTTGATAAGCTTTTTAATCAAGGTTGTAAGAACATGATCGATTTTAGTAAACTTAGCATCCTAAATGAAAATAAGGATTTTTTATTTTTATTGACATATTAATAAAATTGAAGTTAGAGAGATTTTAAAGAAAATGATGTGTGGAAAAGCAGTTGGACCTGATGACATTCCAATAGAGGTGTGGAAATGTAGTTGAACCTTATGATATTCCAATAGAGTTGTGGAAATACTTAGGAGATAAAAGAATTTCTTGGCTTGCTAAACTTTTTAATATTATTTTTAAAACTTAAAAGATGTCGGATGAGGGAGAACATGTGTTGGTTTCTATTTTCAAGAATAAAGGTGATGCATAAGAGTATGCAAATTTTAGAGGAATCAAGTTAATGTGTCATATATTAAAGTTATGGGAGAGAATAATTGAGCATACGTTACGACGTGATACTAATATTTCTCAAAATCAATTTGGATTCATGTCGGGTAGGTCTACTATGGAAGTTATATATTTATTAAGAGGTTTGATGGAGAAGTATAGAGAGAATAAGAAGGATCTGCATATGATACTTATTGATTTAGAGAAAACATATGATAAAGTTCCAAAAGAGGTACTCTAAAGAGTTCTAGAAAGAAAAGGAGTTAATAATGCTTATATTTAAGTCATTAAGAATATGTATGTTGGAGTCATCACTTGTGTTCAAACACAAGGTGGTCTGACCAAGTATTTTCCTATTTCAATTGGATTACATCAAGGATCAACTCTAAGCCCATATCCTTTTGCCTTAGTCATGGATGTTCTTAATAGACATTTACAAGAGGATGTACCCTAGTGTATGCTTTTTGCTGATAATATTCATCTTGTTAATAAAACTAGAGAGGGAGTTGAAGGAAAACTTGAATTATGGAGATCAATCTTAGAGTCTAACGGTTCTCATTTGAAAATATCTAAAACCAAATACATTGAGTGTAATTTTAGTAGCAATAGATCGAGTGGAGGCATTGTGACTATGTGCGATCAAGTCATTAAGAAAGAGTACACATTTTAGATATCTCGGGTCTATTGCTCAGAGTGATGGTGAAATAGATGGGGATAATATTAGTAGAATTCAAGTTGATTGGTTGAAGTGGAGGAATGCACCGGGCCTCATGTATGATAGAAAAATACCC
This sequence comes from Dendrobium catenatum, assembly GCF_001605985.2. NCBI lineage: Eukaryota > Viridiplantae > Streptophyta > Magnoliopsida > Asparagales > Orchidaceae > Dendrobium > Dendrobium catenatum. The sequence continues at coordinate 64,338 of NW_021483793.1, read as the reverse complement.
CTCAAACTTAAAGAAAGATTCTCTAGGATGGTGGTGAAATTGGCAAAACAATAAAGAAATAGAACAGCATTTTTTTTCTCATATGTATGTATGAGATGGTTCGAGAGGAGTTGAGACTTTTTCCAATTGATACCACCATGAAAATAACTGTAAAAGCCATTGCCATGGAGAAGAAATTTGAAAATCCCAAAGATGTAAGAAACTTAAACTTGGAAATAAAAAGGTAACCCATAATAAGGCAGAGAAACAAGATGGTGAAATGATTAAAAGAAATAGAACAACTTTTTTTTCTTGTATTGCAAGGTATGTGGTTAAAGCAATACAATTGTTGGAAATTGCATCAAAAAGGGCCAAAGCCAAAAAAGGTGATTAAGATAGGCAAGTGCAATAGAAAAATCCTTAATCATGTGATAGGAAGTTGATGCAATTTCAGCCAAATCAAAGAACGACAAAAAAAATTTAGGAAGAACACACCAAACTCTTTTTAATGCAAGATATATGAAAGAAAACAACAAGATGCAGTTGGATCTTTAATTGGAGAGGAAGATCCAACTCTCCCAAGTCCCTAACCGGCGGCTAGAGCCCTCACAACCTAAAAAATTCTAATTTCGGCAAACTCAAAACATTCTCATGAAATCATCCTATTGTTAGCCTTAAATAGGCTCCCATAATTCCCTCCCAAATCAACCCCCTTTTCCTAACTAATTCCCTCTCAAATTTGAATTCAAATTAGATTTATTTCCCTAATTAATTCCCTCTCAACTATAATTAAAACTTCCTAAATAATCCCCTTAAATTCCTCCTCTTCCCTAAATAATTAATTCCCTCTTATATTTTGAATTCAAATTAAACCTCTTTCCCTAAACAATTCCTTCTCAACTGTAATTAAAACATTCCTAAACAATTTCCCTTTGATTAAGAACCTTCTTAAAAAACTCTCTCTTGATTAGAAAATTTCCTAATTTTCTATCAATCAAATCGGCCAGTCCATCAACACTCCCTTCCCAAAGCCTCACCTTGTCCTCAAGGTGGAATGAAGTAAACTATTGTTGAAACACTTAACCAATGGCACTGGACTAAAAAATGAACTGACACTGGGTCGAACGATCCCTACCTTGAGCATCTCCTTGACTAATCTCTCAATCTCTTCATTTTGGATTTGGGGATGACGATACAGACGATTACTGATAAGTGAGACTCTTTCCTTCAAGATGATAGAATGCTCACGTTCCCGCGAAAGCGGCAACCCCTGAATTGGCTAGAACACCCCTCGATACTGCTATAGGGGTGGTTGAACCATGTCTGGCACTTATATCTTCTCCCCATCTTTTTCTCCTTCCAAACTTTGTACCTCCACCAAAAAACCCTAGTCTCTCTGGAAGTGGCTCCAAATGTGGCATCTCCTCACTTACTTAGTTGGCGGTGGCTTCCCTCTCCTTCGACGGCACCATTTTGGTTTGGAATTCGAGTAACTTCCTAATCACATCCTCCATGATGGCAAACTTCCCATCGATTTTTTCATGGATGGCCAAAATTTGCTTCACGAAATCTGAAATATTTATAAAATCATATTTCAATTGTCTAATCTCCCCTTCCAACATTTCTACTTTTCTTCCTACCATAGGTACCCGAATCGTGCTTTGATACCAATTTAACAGGAAACAACCACAACAAGTGCAGGAATTGTTGAATTTCACAAAGTTGATGCAAAAATTCCAACTTAATAGAGAAAACAACAAGAGAAAGTCTCCAATTCAAAAAGAAAAAGTCTAATTAAAGCAAAATGACAATTACTAATCCCTAAACAACCCCTAATTTGAATATTCCCTCCAACCGAAACTAAATTAGTGTGTGGGCCACACTCCATTAGCCCTCCAACCCCTCCCCTGCCGCATCACACAAAACTTCTCGAATGACTTCTAATGGTCAAACAGACAGCGTCGATGTGTTCGGAATTTACCTAAAGGAGACCTTTGAGGCCGGTCGAAATCGGCAAACTATAGATGGAATGTTACTTAATGTCGCCCAAACGTTGCCGCCATTCATGAAACAAACTTCACATTTGTGTCCGAAATATCAAAATTACACAAAAATGACTATATTGCATGGGCATTTCCGCAAATTGCAAGGGGGGAACTCATCGTGCGCTAGCCAAGGCACAAAAGAGGAGAAAATTGCACAAGAGGTGATGCATTGCTCTTTTGTTTTTTTCAAATATTATTTTAATTAGATTTTATAATATATATATTTATTATACAAAAATAAAAAACAAAAGAAAACCTAATATATTATTCTAATAAAATACCTCTATCAAACCTACCTTACCCGAATGCCACTTCCTCATCCAATCGCCCAAATCTCTACATGTTATCCTACATAGCTTCCTAACTTAAATAAAAAAACATATCCTACACTATCTACTATACACGTAGGCTGAGCTCTCCCTCATAGGCCTTCTCCTCACATGAGCAAAACCAACCCCATCTCTTCTCCTCCCTATGGCAACTACTACTCTTCTACACAAGCAATATAATAGTCTTAACCGCTCTTCCAACCAACACAAGCCTTAGCCTCCCTTTGCACATGAAACTCCCCCTATATATTACATGCCACAGCGGCTAGCTCCCCCTCCGTCCCTCCCTATTGAAATAGCTAAAGCCCCACAAACACTCAACCAAGACCATCGTGTCTTTTGCATGAAAACACCTACTCTGGCTCCCTCACTCTCAAACATAAATACTCAGTCGTATTACATGTTCAAAGTCCCCTTCATTCAACACTTCTTCTACCTGTTCTCAACACACACTCATCCTCTCCTGTTTGTCATACACAACTGAACTCATATCTTTGCCCAGCTAACAAGTGCCTCCCTCCACTTCCTCCAATCATTCAACTCCCTACCCAACTCCACTTTCAAGCCAACGGCTATTGCTTCCAATCACCAATCAAACCCCTAGCCCTCTTCCCCACCTATATCAGAATCCCAACAGCCCTTCCTCTCCTACAACAGTCGTGCTAATCTCAACCACGACACTAGGTCATAGCTCAGCACAAACAACATCACCGTTCCTCCCATATGAACCTTTTCACATCATCTCCTCACATGAATCCCCCCTCCTAGCAACAACTCTCTAATCAAGCCCACCTACAACTAGGCCGACCACACTCGTTTTCCCCTCTAGTAGCTGAATCGAAGACCCTCAACTTTTGATTCCCTTTACTCCCTACACACACCCAGACCAAGCATAGTCAAGCCACACAGCTGCATTCACTTAAGATAGATCCACTAAACCCCTTCATCCCATAAAGGCACCTCTCTCTGCACAAACTCGCATCTATCTCTCTCCAAAAGCAGAGAGTTTCTTTCTCATCCTCTCCACTCCATCTCTATTATTATTATTATTATATAAAAAAAAGAGCGAAATCATAAAGCAAAAAGAGTAAAAAATTGTGTGTTTTATCCCATTTCAAAAAACTCTTTGTTGTCACTAACGTAGATATAATTTTGAAAATCTCCAAATAAGTACTCGTCCACTTCTGAAAAATATGGTGGAAAAACATAGTGAAATTAAGCACTCGTATGCAAATCCTAGAGAACTTGCTTAACGAATAAAAATGTGATGAAAATAATGAATTGAACCCTTATTATTTATAGAAGAAAATGATAACTCGTGAGTCCTACCTACATTTATAAAACTCATGTATAGACAAATATTTCAATTATCAAAAGATAGAGATAAAAAAATGGGTCCTATTTGTGCTTACAAAACCTATGCACTAACAAAATCCATAGTTATCCAAAAATGATGATAAATCTCGTAAGCTCTATCTATCTTTAATATAACACATATAAGGACAAATTCTATTTTATTTAAAAGTTTAAAGAATCTAAAAATGGAATCTACTTTGTATTTTAAGTCACCAAAATCGAAACACTTGTGTATGCGAACAGAAGGCCCACTCTAAATCCCAATAAAAATTTGCGATCTCTACAGCAATTATCACTTGCGTAAAAAAGTAAATTTAAGTATGTTAATATCCCTCATGCATTAAAATATGAATTTATAAAGTTAAGTGCACAGCCTCAACAAGTATGCCACTGCATTGAGAAGAGTGCATCAACCTCAGGGAGCATACAAAAATCTTGAAAAATTAACTACCACTTCAAGAAGCATGTCAATGCCTTAAGAAGGGCGCAACAAGCCAGCAATGCACGTTATCTCAAGAAGTATGTCAAGACATTGTACGGAATGCAAATAATTTAAAAGCGTGTAACCATATTATTCAAATGCACCAAAATATGTGCAAATGCATATTATAAAAACACTGACATGTGTCAATACATCAAAAACATGCATATGCATCGTATAAATGCATCGAAAAGCATACAAATGTATAGTGAAAATGCACCAAAAATTATGCACGTTAATTTAAAAATAAAAATTAAATACTCACATATGCTTCAATCGCCGCATATAACCCCTAATCTTAAGGTCCGAGAATGTTGTGCATATTAAATTTCAAGTCTGATATTCTTCCTTGAAAGGACTAGAATTGACATGGCATGAGCTGACACGACTTGGATTAACAAGCGAACACCTAACCATGAATCTACCAAAATATTTAATTTTAAAAATCACATTAGGCCTTCAAAGTCTATTTAAATAAACTCATCATAAAAATATAAACTCTCGGTTATTAGCATTCACAAGATAACTCACAATAATAGTCATCGAACCCGATCCTCTGTTGGTAGGTAAGCAGAGTAGACAGGGTTTAAATGACTTAAGATATTTAATACATCATCCCCGATGATGGTCATGTTGAAAGTTAATCTCAGCTGGAGGGGAATCTATCTTAGAAATGCCTCCTAATATCCCCGGTAAATACATAATTTAGGTGTTCGCTTGTTAATCAAAGTCATGTCAACTCCAATCATTTCAAGGAAGAGAATCAAACTTCAAATTTAACTTATGATGCATTATTGGACCTTAAGATTAAAAGTTATATGTGACAATCGAAGCATATACGGGTGATTAATTTTCATTTTTAAATTAATGTACACAATATTTTGTGTATTTGCACTATGCATTTGCGCATTTTTTAGTTTATTTATATGATGTATATACATGCTCTCATCATATTGACATGTATATCGATGTGTTTACACAATTTACTTTCACACATTTCGGTGCATTTGCATAATGTGTACATACATATTTAATGTATTTTCATGCCCTTCAATGTCTAAGCACACTTCTTGAAACAACGTATATTATTTACTCTCTATTGCATACTTCTCAAGACAGTGACACTTCTAAAGGCGGCAATACACTTTTCAAGGCTATCGTATCGTCCTTGAGGCTGCTAAATGCTTCTCAAGGCAATGACACACTTATCAAGACAATGCACTTAGATCTAGAAATTTATATTTTAATGTATGAGGGATATATTAAAATATTTAAATTTGATTTTTTTTGCATGTGATCATTAAGGAGTGCATGCAAATTTTAATTGGGACTTATAATACGTCTTCTATTCGTTTGCACAAATGTTGTGGATTTAGTGGTATAAAATACAAAATCAATTCTATTTTCAAATTCTTTTAACTTTTAAATAAATAAAATTTATCCTTATATGAATTAATTTAAAGATAGACATAACCTATAAGATCCATCGTCATATTCTAATAACTGTTGATTTCATTAGTACATAAATTTTATAAGCACAAATAGAATACGCTATTTTTATCTTTATCTTCTGATAGTTACAATATATCTATACATGAATTTTATAAATGTAGGCAGAACTAACGAGTTATCATTTTTCTTCTATAAATAGTAATGGTTCGATTCATTCTTTTCATTACACTTATGTTAGTTGAGCAAGTTCTTTGATATTTGCATTCACTCTAGTGTTGGCATGAAAATTCTACACTGCAAGCAAATTCTTTCAAAGTTATCTTAAATCCCCTATAACTTTATTTAGCTTTTGCAAATTTTATTAAATTTTATTTTTGATTCAGATATATTATTAAGTTATGTTCCCTATAAATATACTTAGTCTGAGTTTCAACAACCTCTCAGCGTCTCTCTCATATAAGAAAAATTTTAGGAGATCTAAGGCTTACTCGTCATGCTTATCAAAAGTAGGATGATCGATGTCAGATGACACCGTAGACAGGAGTCTTCTTTCCAAACACACTTATTAGAAGCTTGTGAGGTCTTGTCACCTGAACAAGCCGAAACAAGTTTCTCCTCCGTGCTTATCAAAAGCGGGTGGGTACTTAGACTTACAATTTTTCCCCGACACCCCTATTAAAAATAGATTAGTACTTAATTTCTCAGGTTTCCCTGCCACTTTTATCAGAAGCGGACGATTAGTTATTGTTAGACTGGTAGCCGGTCCGTGCGGACCGCCCCAGACGCAAAAGGGCAGATTCTTCCCACCTATTGGGATGTCGCGCGAGCCGCACGCCGTGCGGAGCCGAATAGGAAGGTTTTTTTTGGAAATTAAGAGGGAAATTTGAAAGTATGGATTGTTTAGGGATTTCCTTTTGATTTGTATGCATTAAATAGTTTGTTTTACTAGGATTAGCGCATCTGGAATTTGGCTGAATTTTGAGATCTCTTAGAATTAGGTTTTTCTTTGGGCTCTAGCGGCGTTTAGAGATTTGGGGTACCAATTTGATAGGAAACACTTGTAGATCTCAAGTATTTTCTATCAGTCTTCAGAAAACAGCGAGAATTCTTCATAAAAGTCTGCACAAAACCACGAAAATAGTAGATAATTTGTATTATTTGATGACATGAAAACAGAAAATAGCAAGATACAATTGATCCTCAATTTGAGAGGAGGATCGATCTCTCCCAGATCTCTAGACGCCGCTAGAGCCCAAAGAAAAACCTAATTCTAAGATATCTCAAATTTTAGCCAAATTCCAGATGCCCTATCCCTAGGAAAACAAACTATTTAATGCATACAAATCAAAGAAAATCCCTAAACAATCCCTACATTCAAATTTCTTTCTTAATTCTCCCAAAAAAACCTTCCTATTCGACTCCCGCACGACGTGCGGCTCGCGCGGCATCCCAGCAGGCGAAAAGAATCCGCCCTGTTCGCGTCTACGCCCGTCCGCACAGACTGGCTAGACTGTTCTAGTGGACCGGTCTAACAATACTCCCCTCCCAAAGATCCACCTTGTCCTCAAAGTGGAAATATGCTCGTGTTCCCGTGGAGGTGGCCATCCTTTAGGTGACTGAAGAACCTTGCCGAATTGCTGAATCAAGGGCTGCACTAATCCCTCCCCCGGTCTGATCACCTCCAGCCTGTGTAGTCCCACCCGATAATCTTCCCCATCTCTTATAGGTCCCTAACTATGGTCTTAAGTGATATCATGGCTTTGGATAGCCCTGCATCTCCACTTATAACCACCTTTCTCCCATCCAACATTCATTTCATCGTAAGTGCTCCCCAATTATCCTTGGTTTCCCCCAATGTTTGTACCACTTCATCCCCAGGATGACATCATTACTTCCTAACTCTAGTGGAAGAAAGTCCTCCCTTACCTGAATCCCCTGGATGGTCAACACTACTCTACAGATCCCCTGCCTTTCTCCACCTTCCTTGTACCTATCATCACCCCATAACAACCGGTGTCCACCAATTTCACTCCCAATTGGTCGACGACCTGAGTGAAAATGAAATTGTGGGTAGCCCCACTATCAATTAGCACCACCATCATCCTGCCCTCTTTCTCCCCCTTTACCTTCATGGTATGATTCGTAGTGAATCCTACCGCTGAGTTCAAGAAAATCTCGGTCAAATCCAAATGCAACTTCTCCTCCATCTTTTCCTCCAACTCCCCCTCACCTCCCTCATCAGTTTCCTCGTCAGCACAAACAATGAGAACCTGAAGAGTTTGGTCCTTGCAATGATGTCCTGGCGTATACTTCTCCTCGCACCTGAAACACAACCCCTTTACCCTCTTCTCCTGCATCTCCTTCTCTGTCAGCCTCTTGAAATTTTCCCCACTCTCCTCCTACTGGCTTCTCCCTGCTGGTCTCATTAATGTTTCTTGATGCAGGCCCCTTAAGTGCTAGAAGAGTAGTCGTCGTCCTGTAAGAGCCTCCTGAGCCACTGTCCTGGCCCCTTCTCCAGATTCTTCTAATTTTCCACCAGTTGTTCCAACTTCATGGCCTCCCCCAATTCACTAGGCATTAGAACTTTCACTACCGCTCGGATCTCTGCCTTCAACCCCTTCATGAAGTTCCCCTACAATACTCTATCTGATAATCGCTTCACCCTACTGGCTAGGTGCTCAAACTGCTCCCGGTAGTCTGCTACTGATCCCTCCTATGCCAGAGCAAAGAACTGCTCATAGAAATTTCCTCCCCGTTCAGTTTGGAAACGTTCTATTATACAGTCCTTGAATTCCCTCCAGTCCCTGATAGGTCTCCTCTGGTTTCTCCACTAGTACCATGACAGTGTCTTCCCCTCCAAACATAGGCCTACTGCTGTCAATTTCTCCTCCTATGTTAGCCCATTAACGACAAAGTACCTCTCCACCTTATAGATCCACCCATACACATCCTCCCCTTCAAAGATAGGCATCTTCAACTTCCTCACCTTCTGATATCCACCATTCCCCCTTATTCCTCCATAGCTTCCTCTCTCCCAAGTGCTCGACCCACCCCACGTCTCCTGATTTTCCCTTGCCCTGCCATAGCCCAAACCCCCTTTGAATTCCCCTCTTCTTCCTTCAAAATCAGCACCTCGACGACCATAATGTCCCTACCGGCATTCCCGATCAGCACCCTTTTGCTCCGTCCCTCCATATCCATGCTTTTCCCCATACCTACCTCCTCTATCCTCCCTCTGGAAAGGCTCCAGATAGGGTTTCCTTCTTTCTCCCTCCACGATTTCCACCTCATCTTCCTCCCTACGAATTTCAGAATTCATGTTTTTTTCTTTCCTCCTCTTTTGTCACGGAAGCCGCCGTTTGATTGAGGATTTTCAACATTTTCTTCATCATGTCCCAGAGATTGGCTACTTGTCCTTCCATAGAGGAAATCCTTTCCTCTACCGTTGTCTTGATTTGGTTCATCAACTTTCTTGGCCGCCATCTCGATCCGCACTTTTGTAAATCCAAAAATTCCAGATTTGGATTATAAAAACAGCACTTCGTCCCTTCATGACCAAAAATTGGGCACCGAACTTCGTCAAAATAAAGCCACGAACGGTCCCAAGACTTGCTCTGATACCAATTTGATAGGAAGCACTTGTAGATCTCAAGTATTTTCTATCAATCTTCGGAAAACAACGAGAATTCTTCACAAAAGTCCGCACAAAACCACAAAAACAATAGATAATTTGTATTATTTGATGAAAGGAAAACAGAAAATATCAAGATACAATTGATCCTCAATTTGAGAGGAGGATCGATCTCTCCCAAATCTCTAGACGCCGCTAGAGCCCAAAGAAAAACCTAATTCTAAGATATCTCAATTTTCAGCCAAATTCCAGATGCCCTAACCCTAGGAAAACGAACTATTTAATGCATACAAATCAAAAGAAAATTCCTAAACAATCCCTACATTCAAATTTCCCTCTTAATTCCCCCAAAAAACCTTCCAAGTCGACTCCCGCATGGCGTGCGGCTTGAGCGGCATCCCAGCAGGCGGAAAGAATCCGCCCCGTTCACGTCTGGGCCGGTCCGCACGGACCGCTAGACCGGTCTAGTGGACCGGTCTAACAGTTATTTGGAAAATTTTGAAATTATACATGTGCGAGCGACGACGATGAATATTTTGGCAAGGGATCAAGCATACAATTCCAAACACTTTTTTTATATTCTCTTCTTTTGCTTTTTTTTTTTTTTTTTTTTTTTTTTTTTTTTTTTTTTTTTTTTTTTTTGCTTTCTAATTTCGCTCTTTTTTAATTAATAATAATAATAGAGAGGGAGTGAAAAGTATGAAGAAGAAGCTCATTGTTCTTTTAGAGAGAGATAGGTGCAGGTCTGTGGAGGGAGAGGTTTGGGGCCTAGTTATGGATGGGTTGAGTTGGAGAGCTGTGTTGAGAGGGGGATTTATGTGAAAATATGATGTGAAGAGGTTCGCTGAGAGGAATGATAGTGTTGCTTGTGTCAAGCTACGAACTAATATCGTGATTGAGTTTTGTGTGACTACCGCAGGAGAGGAAGGGTTGTTAGAATTCTAATATAAGAGGGGAAGTGAGCTAATGGTATGATTGTAGGAAGGAAGCAGTTGTTGTTGGCTTCAAATAGGAGTTGGGTAGGGAGTTGAACGACTGAAGAAAGTAGAGGAGGGAGGCGCAGATCAGCCAGGCAAGAAAGGGAGTTCGGTTGTGTAAGATAAACGGGAGAAAACAAGTGTATGTTGAGAACAAGTAGATGAAGTGTTGTATGAAGGGAAGTTCGAATAGGTAATACGGCTGAATATGTACGTGAGAAAGGGAAATGAGTATGTGTTTTTGAGCAAAGACAGAGGAGAGGCTCAGTTAGGTTTTTGTGGGTTGTAGTTGTTCGAATAAGGAGGAACGGATGGGAAGCTAATGGTTGAGGCGTGTAATAAAGGGGGGAGTTTCACATGCAAGGGGAGACTAAGGCTTGTGTTAGTTGGAAGAGTGGTAGGACACTAGGACTATTGTATTGCTTGGGCAGATGAGCAGCAATTGCCATAGAGAAAGGAGATGGGAACGATTTTGCTCGTTTGAGGAGAAGACGTATGAGGGAGAGATCGGCCAGGCTGCTATGCAGGATAACGGGCAAGGATTTGGGAGGCTAGAAGAGGAAGTGGCAGGTGAGTAAGGCAGGTTCGACAGAGAAATTTGATTAGAATAATTAGTTTTCTTTTTATTTAATTTATATATATATATATATTACATGTTCATATTCATTGATTGTATCATTGATTTGGACACCTAGGGTGATGTAGTGCAGAAGGAATAAGATGTTAGCCCATATCTTGCTATTATATGTACAAATGCTAGGATGTAAGAGGTTGGATATACTAGCTCATCTATGGACATTGTGCTTATAAATGATGTAAAATAAATATATTATCATAGAAGAAGAACATTGAATATGAAACATATGACTAGAGATTTCAATGATCTATCTTAGAGGAATCACATGCAAAGGAATCCACGTGTCACACCCTAGAAGCTAAATTGTAAGAATTACAAAATTTTTTTTTTCAATCAACGACCAGAGATGACAAATTGTACTAAAAAATAAAAAAAATGAAAAAACATAATTACATTTCTTTTCATCAAATATTTACACCTTGACCTAAAATCCCAAAATGACATGCATAATAGCCATGATATACAACCAACAACAGTGCATCACTGTAAATAATACATCATGAATACAAAATAAATAAAAAACCAATAGATTTAGAAATGAAACTCAAGCTTATAGCCTAGATCAACCTCAATCCACATATTTATTATCATTGCCTGAAAATATATAAAAATCACATAATGAGCATATAACCAAACAAGCAATTAATATCTAGCACTGAAGTCAATGCATTAGATATAAATAATAATCAAATAATTGTAAGAATATGCAGTAATCAATAAGAACAATATCATATATATATCTTATAATTTATATACAATCTTATCACATGCATATTATTCATATCATCATATGTCATATATTCATATCAGCATAATATTAGTCTAGTTATATATCAATCATGTCAATCAATCAATTATATCATCCATCAATCAACCACCTTATACCATATCTCATGTATTATCAGTGTCATCATTTATTAGTCTTATTAGTCATATATCATCAGTTACATCTATCATAAGTATATATTCTTATCTTATATCTATCATATTAATCATATATTATATCATATGTCACATCCATGATCTGTCATACCTATCATATCAATAACACCCTATTAATCTAGTTAAATGGCAATAAATTAATCATGTTAACAGTCAACCAATTATTGTATATCATATCTCACAGATCATTAGTCTTACCAATCATCGATTAAATCTGTCATTAGTTTATTTATTTTATATATCATCTATCATATAAATCATTTATCATATATATATCATATCTATCATCTATCACATCCATCATTTGTCATATTAATCATTTGTCATATATATCATATGTTTTATCAATCATATGTAAGCACAGTGGCACAGAGTAATGCAACGCTAGTGTAATAGCTCGTATTTTGACCTAAATAAATAATTTTTTTGGGAGTCATTTTAAGTTGGAGAAAGCATATGATAAAGTTTCAAAAGTAGTGCTATGGAGAGTTCTGAAAAAGAAAGGGGTTAATAATGCTTATATTTAAGTCATTAAGGATATGTATGCATAAGCTATTACTTGTGTTCAAAAACAAGGTGGGTTGACCAAGAATTTTTCAATTTCAATTGGATTGCATCATGGTTCAGCCTTAAGCCCTTATCCTTTTGCTTTAGTCATAGATGTTCTCACTACACATTTGAAAGATGATGTACCTTGGTGTATGCTTTTTGCTAATGATATTCTTCTTGTTGATAAGACTAGAGCGAGAGTTAAAGGTAAACTCGAATTATGGAAGTCAACCTTAGAGTCTACAGGTTTTCATTTGAGTAGATGTAAATCCAAATACATGGAGTGTAATTTTAGTAGTAATAGATCTAGTGGGGAGTTCGTGACTAAGCGATCAAGTCATTAATAAGTGTAATTTTAGATATCTTAGGTATATTGTTTAGAGTGATAGTGAAATAGATGTGAATATTATTAGTAGAATTCAATTTGGATGGTTGAAGTGGAGGAAAGCTTCGGGTTTGCTGTGTGATAGAAAAGTACCACACAAGATTAAGGGAAAATTTTATAAGATGGTGGTGAGACATACATTGCTTTATGACACAAAATGTTAGCCATTGAAAGAGAAGCTTAATATTAAGTTAAGTGTCGCTGAGATGAGGCTGCTTAAGTGGATGGTGGATTTATTCTTGGAGAAAAGATGCAAAACAAGCATATCCTAGGAAAGGTTGGAGTAGTTCTAATGACAGATAAAATTAGAGAGAGTCGTCTTAGATGGTTTGGTAATGTAAAATGCCGGCCTTTCAATGACACTTTTAGAGAAGTATATGTATTATATTTGGCCTATGTTAATAAAGGTAGAGGTAGACCAAAAAAGACTTGATTAGAAAATATTAAAAATGACTTTTCTTTGTTATATTTAAATAAGAATTCGACTCTTACCATGACATAATGGAGAAAAAGGATTCATCTAGCCGACCCCACATAGTGGGATAAAGGCTTGATGTTGTATGATTCATTTTAAGCCAATTTTGAAAATCATCTTCACCATAAGATAGATATAAATGTGTTTTACTATAATAATTTTTATGTAATTTTTGGACACTGGTAAAAATCCTAAAGAAATTGACACCTAATGGTACAAGTGGGGATTTTAGAACTGTTAGGTGTCCATTTTACAAATTGATTTAACCAATATTTTCAAAATAAAATGATTTATTTTATGAATATTTTTTTCATAATTTTTGAAGCCCCCCGAATGTTGGCCATTAAAAGAGAAGCATAATACTAAGTTAAGTGTTGCAGAGATGAGGTTGCTTAGGTGCATGAGTGGCTTGACCCTTAGAGATAGGATATGAAATGAGCATCTACGTGAAAAGGTTGGAGTAGCTCCAGTCGAAGATAAGATTAGAGAGAGTAGCCTTAAATGGTTTGGTCACATTAAACGGAGGCCTTCCGATGACCCGGTTAGGAAAGTTGAGGTATTAGATTTTACTTATGTTAAGAAAGTTAGAGGTAGACCTAAAAAGACTTGTTTAGAAAATATTAGAAATGATCTTTCCTTATTAAATTTAAATGATAATTTGACTTTTAACCGGACACAATGGCGAAAAAGGATTCATGTAGCCAACCCCACATAGTGGGAAAAAGGCTTGTTGTTGTTGTTGTTGTTGTAGCTTCTTGTCTGCCAATGGTTATCAGTCGTTGTCACTTTTCTCACATTAATTAATTTTCAGAGCATATATGGAGGTCAAAAATATAGACATATGGAGATAAAATTTCTTTTTTCTCATGCCCTTGGTGATGAATTTGGCTGGTTTTTTTCATATAAATGCATTTATCATAATCACCCTTTAGAAAAATAATATATCATTTTTATATTCATTTATATAGTTATATAATTAAGCCACGCTAACCAGAATGATCCCAACTAAAGCTACTCTGAGTAAAGGTGAAAATGTGACATAATCTTATCCAAGTTATTGTGTAAAGCCGTCAATTATTATGCATGCCTTTAAGGACTTATCAATCCATACATGCTTTTCTTCAATTTGAGAACAAACATGCTCCCAACAATTTTCAAACAAGGCAATAAGCCAACCAAATCCCAAAATCATTTAACTCCCATAGACCTCATTTATTCTACTAGGCAGCAAGTCAACCAAATCCCAAAATCATTTAACTCTCATAGAACTCATTTATTCTACTACTATCACACTTTTTTTTTAATCTAACCCATATAAAATTTTCTAGCCTATCTTAGGATATTCATCATCAAGTGGCATCACCATGAATGCCTCCACTCTATTTCAAAGCATTTTTTGAAGGATTCAACCATGTGCACACTCTAACATAGTTAATCCTCTAAATAAAGTTCCTTTTGATCTAATCAAGTTCACTTTGATTTGATTCTATTTAGGGATATCAGTGAACCAATGCACTTGATGAACGACTTGACCTCGACTCAATTAATACTCATTTACTTTTGTTCAAGTTAGTAATTAAATAAGTTTGAATGTTTTTGAAAACTCAAACGATTAAATGAACCAAACATGAACGCGGTCTAACTTGTTTATTTATGTTCACAAAAACGCATTTGTTTTTCAATAATTACCTTGTTAAATACTAGATATTAAGCTCAATGATAGCTCATATATTATTTAAATAAAATTTGATTAATAGAATTTGATTAATTATCAATTTAATATCAATATCTTACACTTAATATCAATAATATTTTAGGATTAATTATCAATTGCATATTTATTTTATTAATATATGTTTATTTATTATATTTTAGTTAATATATATTTTAAGATTATTTATTAATCATAGATTAATCAATAAATGTTTCCCATTTCCTATAAAAACATTCCCATTTATTAAACCGTCTCATGCCCTTTCACCTCACGAGTCACTCCATCTTTTCTCCTTTCACTCCTACCCAAAATTGCAAAACCATTCATCCCTACCCAAGCTATGAGAAAATTTGATTAGAGCTTCATCGAGCATAACCAATGGAAGAAATCAACATAAGCTTTTGAAGGGGAAGAAATCGATAAGAGTTTCATCTAATTGAAGCATCTAAAGAAATCACAAAGCCCTTAAATCATGTAAATAAAATAACTCTCTGGATTTCACTAAACCAATGTAAGATTTTCCAAATAGTTGTACTTATTATCAGTTTTTGATATTTTTTTGTTGTTGATGGATGAAATTTGTATAAACTTTAATAACTTATTTCCTCAGTAAGTTGATTGACCATTTTAGGATTTGTTAAGACAATTTAAGGCATTATTTGGATGCTGGGAACATTGAGTGAAAAGAAAATGAATAATCAACCTGTCTAAGGCTGAAAATAATTAGCATAAAGCCAATGATGATGGCGAAATTGATTAATCATTTCATTTTTAGTAATAATTTGAATTAATATCATTTAATTCCAAGAAAGCTTGCTCGCAACTTATATATTATCTTATTTAATTGGTGTGAAGTAGTTAGATTCTAATTTCAAATTAATTCAATTGCATGTTTGTTTAGATTTATAAAATTATTTGCTAATAACTTAATATAAAAAGTAAAATGCTCGTTCAAATTTTTAACTTAGTTTGTTGAAATATCGGTTCAATTAATTTAGGCAAGTAAATTATTATTATTCAAAATTTCAAACAAGCCCAGTATGAAAATACATGTGAAAGCTCAACTTGAATTCAAATCGAACATGAACAACGTATAACATTACCAAACCAAGTCCAATTCATGATATACTCAGCTAGGCTTGGCTCAATTATAGACATAATTCTATTCAAACTTTCCTCATATTATCCCCATTAGATACAACACAATCATACTAGTTACATCATGATCAAATATATTTGGTCATTCAGTTTAGCACAATCATACTAGTTAAATTATGATTGAATATATTTGGCCATCCAGTTTATAAAATTAGATGTTTTTAGTTAGTTTGTAACACCTACTTTCTTAAAAAATTTATCCTGTAGAAAGCCCACATCACAAAGCTCTTAATTGGTGATGGTTTCATCTTCTTCTTCCCCAACGAAGACAAAACCTTGCAATTATCTAGAGTACCTAATAAAAAACACTTTTGCCTTTAAGATACAGGTTTTCATATTAGTGTCATTGAGCATGAATTCAATTGATAAATACTTGGATCACAAGCTACTTAGATTTGACATCCTTCTAATCTATTGTTCTTATGGCATTATTTGGATGGATTCTGAAGGCATAAAAGTTCAACTGTAGATCACCATTAACAAGGAATCCATTAATCATGATAGATCCAACCATGTTAAGCAACATTTTATCCGTTTTCTATGCAGCGCCATCTTGTTATGGAGTGTAAGCAATAGTTAATTGGCATGCAATAACCTTCTCATAACATAAGCTTAAAAAAAAATTTTAAAGATACGCAAAGCATCAATCTGTTCTGAGGGCCTTAAGTCTCTTATTCAACTAGTTTTCAAACAGGGGGATATTCTCTTAAGCATTCTAAAGTATCGGATAAAAGGTATTAAGTAGGTATGATACCACCTCCAGAATAATGCTTTTATAAATGTGATGACATACAACATTAAATCCGTCAACTAATACACAGACAACCGCATAGGTTCTAAATTATTAATTGCACGGCTTCGGGGGTTGTCGCAACTTTTCCAAACAGTTTCCTAGTTCTTTCAACAGCAAAACAATGATCGCAAACCGTTAATAATAAACTTGAGTAATGCCTTATTAATGCTGAAACATCGCATCATCAAATTGGAATGCCGTGATACCATGATAGAAAAATTTAGACGAGCATCCATATATATCTCCTCGTATCAAATAAAATTATAGCGCAATCCTACTACAATGTGAACGTTTATAGATGCTCGAGAACTTTCTAGATTCCTACCTGCAAAGGATGAGTTCCGGAATCCAACCCATCTGGTGGAGCTTGTGAGAAATGCTCATGGCATCCGCTCTGCCAGTCTTACTCAACGGGCGATCATGATCTATAACCAAAAATAAAAATAAAAAACATCATTGCCCAGCATGCGAAGGTCTACTTATTACATCACCGAATGACAAACCCTAATCACAAAGGGATAGAAGAAGATTGTATAAAATGGCCCGAAAAAAGAAGCATGCTCACCCCTGAGAAATCTATCAGGCACTGCACTTTCGGCATGGCGAAGGAGGATGAGGCGCCGACGGTTGAGCGGAACCACGGATGAGACCTCATCGTCGACCTCGGGTTTGGCAGTAGAAACGGAGACGCAGCGAGTAGGACGAAGGCTAGGGTTCCGGTAAGCAATCGGAGAGCAAACGGCAGCGGCATGGCAAGAGCTGACTGCTCTCATTGTCTCTTTCAGCAATGCCAATCAGAGTAATAAGTGTAAGTAAATTCGAGCTGCGCTTCTTCGCTCGCTTTACACCAGCCAGCTTGGTGCGAACCAGTGGATTTCCATTCCGTCCAGATAAAGAAATTTGTTGTAAGGTGATGAGGTTTATGTAGGGCTCGTTTTATTATATAATTTTGATTTTATGTAATACATATTATTCTTTAATATAATTAAATTATTAAAGAATATAATTAATTTATAAAATATAAATACAACATAGGCCAAGTGATATTTTTATTTGAATTGAATTTTTATTAAATAAAAATTTTTAAGGCTCATTTCATATTTTCTAGGCATTTATATTATCTTGTATAAATTTTAAAAACATTAGGATTCACATGGGTGATCTTAGTTAGGGCATATTCAATGAAAAAAAACTATTTTTTCATTCCAAAATGCAGTAATTTATTTCCAATCGAACTCCATTTATTCTTCTATTTCGCACTTCTTCATCTCTGCAAAGGAATTGCCTTTCTCCTCTTTCGTGCGCTTCTTCCGCAAATCCTGTAAGCTTTTTTTTTTTTTTTTTGGTGCGTAGATGAAATAGTGTGAAGCGAACAATTTCTTATTTGATTGAATCGCTTGGCGGATGACATACACTTATTTATCATTCAATTGAGGATGGTATTACTGAATTCTTTCATGAGTTAGAAATATTATATTTCTCAATAGTTTTAAAATAATGACAGATTTTATCAAGAGTATCTATAATTCAATTAAAAAAATGTTGCAAAAGCCTTCATTTTCTAATGTTCTATGCTAACATCAAAATCTTATGATACAAAAAATGAAATTGCAATTTACTAATTTTTTTGCATTAATTGATATGATTGAAGAAACCATTGTAATGTTTTACAACATTAACATGGCTAATCTAATTATTTTATGCTGATAGATAACATGAAATCAAATATGTTATATCAAGTCATTTATTGGACAACGTAAGGCTTCATTTGAGAAGATTTTTTTACTGCTTTTTAATACAAAATTTTTGTACTGAAAAGCTGTTTTAAGAAGCAGTAAGAAACCATCCTAAATAAAGCCTAAAAGTGAACACAAATATATTTTCATCATGCTATTGTTAAAATTATGACATGTGAAACATTGGCTTTTAAGTTCAAATCACATGCTTGTTTTATAATTAATGAAAAAATGAAAATATTTGTAGCTATTTTAATGATGAAATACTATAATTTGAAGATATTTATGCAAAATTTTGAATATCTTTATGTATGTAATTTTTTTTTTTTTTTTGACATAAGAGATTAGATAAAAAAATAAAGATAATAATAATAATGCAAGACCCATGAGAAGGTCTACTCAAGCAAGATTGTATGATTGTATGCAAATTCAAAAGTTGGAAGATGTAAATTAATCATACATCTCTAAGTGTTCTGCTACCAAACATCACAAGATATTATTCAGTATTCTTTTAGCTACTTCTATTTGGGGGATAAAATGTGGATGAAAATTTAATTATTATCCTCATGAGCATCCATAATGTTTTTTTTTTTCAAAAGTAAGAAAAAAAAATGAGCATTTATATCAAAGATAGTTATGGACGGTAAATCATACAGCCCTAACAATTTTCTTTAAAACAATATAACAATATGTGAAGCGTTATTAGTTTTGTGGCAGAACAAAAAATATGTCATATTTTAGAACTTGTTAAACAGCACAAAGCAAAGAGGAGGAAGTTGAACAAAATGATCCAAAGGATCAAGATTCTTATGTTAAATTCAAATTTGTCAGGGGATAACACCCTATCTTACTAGCAGGCAAATTTTAGCGGATTTGACCCGAATCGTGTGAGAGAATGGAGAGAAAGCAATATAGTAAAAAAAAATTACAAGAAAATGATCATGGGGCTCCATATCTCATTTAGGGGTTGTTTGGTTGGAAGTAAAATGGGTGTAAAATATTCTAATCGCAGGGGTTTTGAAAATATTTGTGTTTGGCTAGATGAAAAATGAATGCCAAGAAAAATAACTGTATTATAAACTATTTTTATTTATTTATGAGATAAACTAAACTCGTTCAGTTTTGAGCAAGAATCGTTTACATCACAAACAAGCTGCTCGCTTGATCACTGCCACCACCCACCGGCAACCATTGTCGGCCAGCACCACCCATCGATATTAGCCTCCACCGATCTTCGGCCACTGCCACCCACCTTGTGTTTTCCAACATGAGGTTTGATGGAGAAGCATAGGGACTAAGGAGGGTCTACATATGATATTTATTTATTTAAAGAAAGCATATGATAAAATTCCAAGAGAAGTGCTATGGATAGTTTTAGAAAAGAAAGTGGTTAATAATGCTTATTGTTGCGTCCTGGAATATTCGCGGCGGTAGAGAAATATATAGTTTAACGTCTTAGCGTTGTACGAAGATCCAGCACACAATCAGATAAGTGAGAGGGGGTGTAACATTCATAAGAGACACCAAAGTTTTCCGTATCACTTATATTAAAATAATTAAGGATATATTTGTAGTGGTTGTTACTTGTATTCAAACACAAGGTGGTTTGACCAGCTACTTTCCTATTTCAATTGGATTACATCAAAGATCATCCTTAAACCCATATTTTTTTTGCTTTAGTCGTGGATGTTCTCACTAGACATTTATAAGAGATTGTACACTAATGTATGCTTTTTGTTGATGATATTCTTCTTGTTGATAAGACTAGAGAGGGGGTTGAAGGTAAACTTGAAATATAGATGTCAACCTTAGAGTTTAAAGGTTTTCATTTGAGTAGATCTAAAATTGAATATATGAAGTGTAATTTTATTAGTAATAGATCTAGTTTGGGGATTGTGACTTTGGGTAATCAAATCATTAATAAGTGTATACGTTTAAAATATATTGGGTCTACTGTTCAGAGTGATGGTGAAAAAGATAAGGACATTATTAGTATAATTCAAATTAGATGGTTGAAGTGGAGGAATGCATTGGGCTTTTTGAGTGATAGAAAAGTCCCCTCAAATTTAAGGGAAACTTTTATAAGATGGTGGTGAGATTTGTAATGCTTTATGGTGCAAAATGTTGGCCAATAAAAAAGAAGTATAATATTAAGTTAAATGTTGCAGAGATGATGATGCTTAAGTGGATGAGTAGTTTTAGTCTTAGAGACGGTGTATGAAATGAGCATATATATATGTGAAAAGGTTGGAATATCTCCAACAAAAGAAAATATTAGAGAGAGTAGTCGCCTTATATGATATGGTCACATAAAACAACAGCCTTCCGATGACCTGCTTAGCAGAGTAAATATATTAGATTTGGCTTATGTTAAGAAAGATAGAGGTTAGACCTAAAAAGATATGGTTATAAAATATTAGAAATAATCTTTTTTATTAGATTTAAATGAGAATTTGACTCTTAAAAGGACAAAAGGCAGGAAAAAAGATTCATATAGCAGACCCCACGTAGTGGGATAAAGGCTTGATGTCGTTATTGTTGTTGTATATTTTCCAACATACAAATTTAATGTGTATAAGAAATATATCATGAAGGCTAGTGAGCTCATGCAAAATTTTCTAAAAATAGCAACTAAATTGAAGTATGACAGCCTAAGAATATATCTTAAATGGATTCTAAATTTGAAAAAAAAAGGTTATTTTATAAGATTTTGAGATCGAACATGAAGAAAGAATATGAAAAAAAAATTAGATTACTTATTATCAACATCCAAGAAAGGAATGTCTTGTCACAAAAAACTGTGAGCCCGTGTTCTTATAACTAGAATTACACTTGCTATCATGCAGTTGTTAATTAAAGTATGGGGAAAAAATGTGGAAATAGCAACCAAATGACATCCATGATCCATGCACATTCAACTTTTTTCCATAAAATTTGATGAAAAAATTATACACGTGAAAAATATATATGAAGAATTACTTTTAAGTAATTTGAAAATTAAAGAATACGAAAAATGAACGACTAAAAAATCAAATTCCGCCTACATTTTCAAAACTAATTTCTTCATATATGTAAACACGTGCAAATGTACACGAACTCCATAAATTGGTGCATAATGTTGCTTGTCAATCTTCTTCACCAACAACCTGAATCATTTTAACGATACCAAATTAAGTAATTTGATAATTAAAAAAATTAACCAACATGCTATGATATTTTAAAAAAAAAAAAAAAAAAACTTACCAAAGCATAAGACCATGCAACATGAGTTCTATAAATACTTCCATTATCTTCCAAGAACTTTTGTGAATATATCATCTCTTTCAACATCTTCTGATTGAGATGTTTGACTACTTATTTTCTTCATTTTATACTATATATAATGAATATGGATTACTACGCATATATATTTGTAAAATTCTATAGTTAATACATTAATTGCTCAGTTTTAGTACCACTACAGGAAAAACGTCACTTTCTGGCGGCCATTTTCGTCAGAAAATGGCCAAAACCCGTCAGAAAATTGCATTTCCGGCGGAAATATTTTCGCCGATTTCACGCGCGTCGTAAAAGGACTTCCGGTGTAAAATAATTCGCCGAAAACATTTCCGGCGAATTTCCGACGAAATTTCCACTGGAAAAATATTTCCGTCGAAATTTTTATGTGCCGAAATGCCAAGAAAAAAAAATCTTTCCGAAAAATTTTTAAGCGTTGGAGCTATTGCTCCCGCTGCTCCCCCCATCCGCGCTCCACCCCAGCCAGTTATTAAATTAAATAATTTAAGTTATATTTTAAAATAAAAAATATTTAATTTTTAATTTCCGTCGAAAATTCCGCCGGAAATGCCTTCAGAAAAAATTCGTCGAAAAACCAGTCAAAAACTTTGTCGGGAATTCGTTGAAAAAAATCCGTCGGAAATCCTCCGGAATTTGTGAGGAATTTTATTCCGCCGGAAATTCTGTCGGAAATGAGCCGTTTTCCTGTAGTGTACTAACCAAAGCCTCTCCACCACCTCAATGCTATTTGTAGTCCTTAACAACAACAATTTAATGGTTTGATTCTAAATGATTAATATTGATGTATAAAAAATGATAAATTAGTAGTTAATTGCAGTACTTAAGGGAATTTCATTGTGCTTCAGTTTTTCATTCAGTTTTCCTTCTACAACTCCTGATTCTTGAATGGTTATCCACCACTTAGGTTTAGAAAATTGTAGAAAGACTCTGAAAATTTAAGCAGTATATTAAGGTTTCGTTTGGAACGCTTTCTTGATACTTCTTAAAGCAGCTTTTTAGTATAAAATTTTAATTTTTATATTAGAAAGTGCTTTAAGAGCAGTAAAAAAGCCTCCCAAACGAAACCTAAATCTCAATTTGCATTTCCAGAGTGTGTTAGCTGCCTTACCCTCAAGCTTGCAAAACCACCTATAGGTTGAGAAGTTGGTTAAGGATGAAGAATGAAGGAAACAGCCAGACATAATTGTGATTTGTAAACATAACTTGAAAATAAACAATAATTTGAGTGTTGGGTTCTTGTAGTTCTTCTGGGTGATATCCATTTGCATAGATTTGTTATCTTTCTATAGTTTTGTAATATTACTAACCGTGATTATTGTTTCAATTCTTTACCTTCTCGTACCTTTTAATGGTGTTAGAAGAACTACAATAATAACGAAACAATAAGGGGCTGTTTGGTAGAAAAATTTAGGCCGAATTTAAGGCAGATTTGAGCGAAATCCAACCAAACGGCCTAAAATGCAAAATAAAATCTCACGGCAAATGAAAGCCTCCATAGACGGAAAATTTCGCCTTTCTGTGCTAAATCCCAGATTTTTGAAATCCTAGTTTTTTGCCAGATTTACGAAATTCGTTGGCTCCAGAGGAAGAATCCGCTCGTTAAATCCGCTCTATAACCAAACAGTCGCACGGGATTTAATAGGATTTATCATGAATTTTACCAAACTGTTTTCGAGATTTAGGCCCCGCAGGATTTTCGAAATCGGATTTAGGGGATTTACGAATTCCTACTTAAATCAAATACTAGGTGCTACCAAACAGCCCCTAATTAGGGCTGCAAGCGAACCAACCGGTCGACGAGCTACTCGATACTCGGTTCGATTAAAGCTCATTTGTGATCGTTTAACTAACTTAACAAAAAAACTTGAACAACATTTTAAATACTCAATCCTTAAATAAACAAGCTTGAACACTAATGTGTTCGGTTCATTTATTTTCACAAGCAACATCATTTGATGTTCGTGAACAAGCTCGATATTAAGCTCGATAAAAGCTCGAATGAAGAGAAATGCAATAGGTAAGCCTCATTTAAGAATATATTCATATAGAGTAATCATATTTTCATTTTAAATAGATAATTGCTTTTATTATAAATTTAATTTTATGAACAAAAGACATTTCACATTTGTCTATGCTTGTTAGATTGTTTGTTTAAGATGTTCACGAACAAATTTAATGTTTGTTTGTTCAATAGATTGTTTGTTAAATATGTTCATGAACATAGCTCGTTAAGGCTTGTTTGCTTAAAGCTCGATAAGTATTAAACGAACCAAACATGAACCGAATATGAACCAAACATGAACATCCTTAAATTAAACGAACCAAACATGAACGCAAACAATAAAGCTCGAATCAAACATGAACCAAACTTGAACAAGCTAATGATAAACGAACTCAAACATGAACACTCACATACTCAGCTCGGCTCGGTTCGTTTGCAGCCCTACCCCTAATATTGCATAAGCATAACAGAGGGTGACGATACATGTTAAATAAACAATAGGCAAACAAATAAAAAATCATAGAAGGAGAGGCCACTGATAATAAACTCGGCGAGAATGTTCATCAAAAGCAATGAGAAACAAGGTTTGAAATCTTATTCATTTGTCAGCCTTCACTCTCCAAAGGAAACTCCTGGAATTCATTATCTATAACTTAATGTTGTGTTATTTCTATGATGTTTAGTATTGAATACAAGCACAACTAGTTGTTTCTATGCTGCTTATAGTTGACAGTCCATTCTTCGTTTTGCTTTAGCATATATTACATTTATACGTGGAAGTAGGAGAAATATGAGAAAGTTATATAGCATATCTGTGCTTCATAAAAATGGATTAAGGCTTGGTTCGGGACGGCTTTCTTACTGTTTTTTAAAGCAATTTTTTTAGTACAAAATTTAAAATTTTTGTATTAGAAAACTGTTTTAAGAAACATTAGAAAAGTCATCCAAAATGAATCCTATATGATTGCAAAAAGTTGGGTTAACGTAGATCAAAACAGATAAAGTTATAATGCATATTCAAAAAATTCACTACATCTTCGAAATAAGCATGAAACAAAATATTGACAAAGCTATTCAATTATCTGAGCGCGTGTATTTTCCATTCCACCTCTTCTTTTTTGTAATTTATCACTAGATATAAGTTCAACAGTCACAGCAATTGGAACTCTGTTCTACAGCAAAGATTGCTGTACATGATCGATTGAGAGGATTTTTAATGAAAGAATCATAATGAAAACAAACTAGCTGGAAACATTTTTGCATATTTTCTCACATACGAAGATGACATTTTAATCACAGGTAATGATAAATCAACTCTCGATCTCCTTCTTAAACAACTGCACTCACACTTCGCACTCAAGCAGCTCGGAAACGTTTCTTTATTTCTCGGCATTCAAATTACAAAAACCTCCACGGGATACTTTCTGCATCAACGCCATTATGCACTTCAGCTACTACAGAGTTTGGGTCTTGCCGATTGCAGCCCGGCTCCGACACCGACTTCAATGAAAAAGTCTACTACAGCTGATGCAGATCAAGCCTTCCACAACCCACACATGTACCGGCAGCTTGCGGGATCACTTCAGTACCTATCTATTACACATCCGGACATCGCCTTTGCTACGAACAGAATATGTCAACACATGCACGCCCCTACAATTGGACACTATCAAGCTCTAAAACGTATTCTTCGTTACATTAAAGGTACACTACATTTCGGGTTACCAATTGATCCCGGAAACCTGCAGCTTCGCACCTACGCCGATGCAGATTGGGCATCGGACACACTGGACCGGAAATCTGTCTCTGGATTTTGTACCTTTCTTGGCCAAACTTTGATCTCCTGGTCGGTAAAGAAACAAACAACAGTTGCCAAATCGTCCACTGAAGCTGAATATCGCTCGCTCTCCGCTGCCACATCAGACCTGCTATGGCTATGCCGGCTGGTCCAAGAATTCCAAATTCCTCAAACCGATCCAACTATACTGTACTACGACAACACCTCGACAATCGCCCTAGCCAAAAATCTGGTGTTCCACGCCCGTACTAAACACATTGAGATCGATTATCATTTTATTCAGCAACATCTCAATGACGGATCGCTCACTCTCCAGCACATCAATTCGCCCGATCAAATTGTCGATATTCTGACCAAACCACTTCCTATTTCCCATTTTCAGGACCTACGCAGCAGACTGACCATCCAACCGCTGAATGCTCAGTTTGAGGGGGTCTATTAGGCCACATGAAACGTCACCTAAAGTCTATTGTAATTAGCTTAAGTTCTTTAACAGCTTTACTTCTATTTATACTCATATCTTGTACCGTGACACATATGCAATAATAAAGTTTACTTTCTCCTTCCTGTTCTTTGTTTCCCTACTTTCTTTCCGCTGGTCCGTTCACATGCTTCGTTTTGCAAAAATAAGAATTAGTGTATATTAAATTTATATGTGGAAGTAGGAGAAATATGAGAAAGTTATATAGCATATATGTGCTTCATAAAAATGGATTAATGTTTGGTTTGGGACGTCTTTTTTACTGCGTCTTAAAGCAATCTTTTTAGTACAAAATTTAAAATTTTTGTATTAAAAAGCTGCTTTAAGAAACAGTAGGAAAGTCGTCAAAATGAATTCTATATGATTGCAAGAAGTTGGGTTAACGTAGATCAAAACAGATAAAGTTATAATGTATATTCAAAAAATTCACTACATCTTCGAAATAAGCATGAAACAAAATATTGACAAATCTATTCAATTATCTGAGTGCGTGTATTTTCCATTCCACCTCTTATTTTTTGTAATTTATCACTAGATATAAGTTCAAAAGTCACAGCAATTGGAACTCTGTTCTACAGCAAAAATTGCTGTACATGATCGATTGAGAGGATTTTTAATGAAAGAATCATAATGAAAACAAACTAATTGGAACCATTTTTGCATATTGTCTTTTTCCTAGGAAAAAAAATGAATAAGAATCATATGGCTTCCTCAATCCACAGCATATTCGCATGGCTTTCTGAAACCCTAGTTCTAAAAATTTGTATAAAATTAAACTGGACAGATGGAGATGGTGAGAAATCAACAAGAAACTAAAGATAGATGGATTTCGTGACCAAGAGAAATCGAATCTACACATGCAAGAAGAGCAGCAGCAGAACGAACCTCTTTGCTGGTGTTAGTCGGCTGGAGGAAAATTGGGCGGAAAACAAGTATTGCACCGGCGATGGACCAAGGAGCTAGCGCTCACTAGCAGCAAAGTTTCAAGAAGAACAAAGAGAATGTGAGGTAAAGCGAAGAGAAGAAAATAAGTTATATGCACGCAAATTAATTTATCAAAGTTTTATTTTTGTTTTGTGCACTAATATAAATTTTTGAGGCACTTAACTGAAAATTCCTAAAACTAACTCAGTAAAAAAAAAAAAATTATCTATGGTCGGCACTCGGCACCGTGTCTTAGCTCAAGATTTTTTTTTCTGCTAGAGTACTATTTGAGATTCATTTTTTACATCAATTTATCTCTTTATTTTGCCTTTTACATCCATCACCATATTCAAATTGTTATCGTACATTCTTCTCAATTTGTATAATATTCAAATTATGTCTTATTGAATTACAACTTAGGAGACTAATATCTAAAAAATACTTTTTATCCAGTCATGCAAAACTCTAAATCCGAAGACTCTATACTTTGCTAACATAAGAGATTGGAAATTAATAAATATATCAGTCACTCTTTCAAGTATCTAAATACCACTTAATTTGAGTGAAGGAATTGATCCCTCAACTCTATTTATCATGAACGCTTTTTTATTTCTCTTGAATGGATGATTGATAAATATGAACATACGATGACAGTTAAACTATGAGTTTCTGCCTTCATATTTTAGTGTGAATGATTTAGTGGGTTCCATGTATGGACTAGCTAACTTTTTCGCAGTGCTCCAACCATATAACATACCACATGCTATAAAGTCACCGATGGTCCATAATAAGGCAGTTTTAAAAAGGAAGTTCTTTTTAATTGAGATATCATACATTAGTACACATTCTTCCCACAATAATTTGAGGTCATCAATCAAAGGTTGTAATAAGTCATATAGTTTTGCTTTTGAATTATATGGCCCACGTATAATAAACGTCAAAAATATATAAGAGGTAGTCATGTACATCTAAGGTGGAAGGTTATAGGTTGTTACTATAATAGGTCAATAAGAATATGATGAAGTTGCTGACTATAATGAGTGAAGCCATCTTCACATAATCTCAATTTTATGTAGTATGATTCTACAGTGAATAAAGGATGTATACAATAGAATTGCTTCCACGCTTCTTCATCTGATGGAGAAGTAAGAACATATGGTTGAGATAATTTCTCATTATGTCAACTCATATGACCATGGAAGCTCATTGAAGCATACAACAATTGAAGACTAGGAATTAAACAAAATAAGTCAAATTGGATAATAATTGTGGTGAGCTTAAGAGGTGGCAAAGAGTGGCTTTCACCCCATATATTTGAGAAAATCTTATATAGCTATGTATAATATTAAAATTTTATTCTTAGATTCTCTTACAATCGTGTATATTAAAGTAGCTTGCTGTCCCCTAAAATTTGGGTAAAGTCTTTCACCTTTTTTTTGCCTAAAATTTTGAGTTCCACAACTAGATAACTAGTAGTCTTAGACTATAAGTGGCACTTTAATTTATCAAGTTAAAAAGAACTTAGAAATATAAGCTTTTTATAGTGCTACAATATGTCATTTGCACATTTAAAATTTTAGAGACGTGCAATAGTTTTAACTACTATAAATCTATGCATATATAAATACTTCAAAACATTGTAATTAACTTTTATGAATAGTTTTAATTGCAACCTATGCCCCTTTGTGTTCACCTAGTCCAATGATACATGATTTATTGTAATATGGTTAAAATAGCATCAAATGATAGCAATGGTTAAAACAGCCAATAATCTTCCTACTCATTGATTATTAAATCTTAGTAAAATTCTTAATGGACTAAAGCATTAGTAACATATGTATGTCAATTTGAAAATTCCTATAAAACCAATTCATAAAAAATTAAAAAAAAAATAGGTCAAAGGGGGTCTAAAATCCTTAAATTAGTTTTGAGGCAAGTGTAATATTAATTATCCATGTATTTCTCCATTCCAAAATAACAAGGACTTTGAGGCTCATCATAACAAATTTTGTATCTAGATATCTTGATACAAACTAATTCTATCATTTACACACACACACACAAACACACACACACACACACACATATATATAGCAAAAATCAATATCAAGCAATCTAAAACAATCATATCAATAGTCATGCACATATCAATTCAATCTATCAAATTCAGAAAATTCGAAATCATACGAAAATCGGGGCCAGCGTAACGGCAGATCGGTCAAATTATTACAC
>NW_021483793.1:26730-33620 GCF_001605985.2 Dendrobium catenatum | reverse complement strand
AAAAATCCTACAAAAAGCACAATTTCCAAATCTTTCCAAATTACAGAAGAATATCTATAACATCAATACAAGACTATTGTCCTATAGAAATCAAATCAAATCAAGTCCTGATAATTTTCTATTCGATTAAAATCGCGTAGAATCAATTCCGACCGGTAAAATCTTCGTAGAATACAGTCAAATCGTGTACAATAATCATATCTATAACATACTAAAAGTTGTGCGGTGAAAGTTGTGTCAATAAGAAATCACGTCGAAAAGTCGATTACGAAAACACAAAACAAATCACAACTCGGTCAAAACTCAATATCTTTGAAAACAGAAATAGGGTTCGGAGTCCTTACCACGAGATCTTCACTTTTCCCAACAGCAGCGTCGGACGAAAAGCGCTCCGCGGCCTCCAAAACCAGGTTTCCTCTTTTTCCCTTTCTCTTTCTCTCTCCTCAAATCAGATATTTTATTTAAAAATGATTTTCTCTCTCATCAAAACGATCAGATTTTCATATATCATTTGTCTGATCGGCCCGGCCGATCGCCAAATCGTCCCGGGACGATCAGACCAGAAAAATCGTCCTGGACGGTTCCTAGAACTATCCTCAGGCCGATATTTTCTACAGTGCCGATCGGCCTGGACGATCTAAAATCGTCCTGGACGATCCTGAGAGAAAAAATCCAAATCAGAGAGGAACAGTAAGGGAACGAGGTCTCACAATCTCCCCACCTTAGAAAAATGTCGTCCCGACATTTCCCTACAGGTGCGAGACAAAAACAACGCAAAACGAAATCGATCTAAATCCAAATCCAAAACAAAACTCGTCGAAATCCATACAAACATACAATGCAATCAATCACATATCAATATGCATGATCAAATGTCAATATCAATCGGTTAGTCAAATCAATCTTACCAGTAGAACTTTAGAGCTAAGATCTGTTCACGAACAGGTCTCAAACATTCAATTTTTGAGCAAACTTCGAACATGCTGAAATATAGTAATACTATTTTGATTTAATAGGTAATTAATGAGTCATAAATATACTTAATTAGAGATTATTAATAAAGTCAGTGGGGGCACGTGCCTCCAGTGCCCCCATGCTGCATCCGCCCCTATATATATATATATGTGTGTGTGTGAACACTCTCACCATAATGTATCTCACATTAATTTGCTTTAGAAGTGTATAATGTTGTCATATAATATTATAAACATTTTGATCATATATATCTAGCATTTGCTTTGGAAGTTCATAATATTTGACCAAGTATATTCATATATGGATTCAATTATTTTGACCAGTCCAATGTTGAATATGCATGTTGGACATTGTTTATAATTATGCAATGCATTGAATATTAATTATATTCAATAATGATAAAGACTCACAAACCCAAATTAAATAGCAATAAAGACTTATTAATCCAAATTTAGTAATAATAAAAACTTTCCGACCAAAATAAAAAAATACAATAAATTTGAAAGGATCTTAGATTTATAATTTATTCTTCATCATTCAAAAAAAAAAACTTTGTAATATAGAACTCATTCGAACTTATTGTAGGAAAATCTAAATGATTTCTCTCTTTCATATCAACCATCGCTCTATATCTTCTCGCGGATAGCTCTCATAAATCAATTTAGAGTAACGTGTAGTTCACCACCGTCGTTCCGCCGTCGATAACGAAGTTATGCCCGCTTACAAAACCTGACTCGTCGGAGGCCAAGAACAGCACCGCCGCCGCCACGTCAGTCGCCTTCAGCACCGCCCCTTTGAGGTTCGCCCCAGCGCACGATTTCTCCTCCAGCTTCGCCGCATCCACCCCATACCCCCCGCATGTCAGCGGCGTCGCCAGCAAATACGGGGACACGCAATTCACCCTCACCCCTTTCCCACCAAGTTCCGCCGCCGCTGCCTTCGCAAGCCCCAAAACCGCGTGCTTTGCGGTCGTGTATGCCGCCGGCGCGAGCCCGCCGTGTATTGCCGCGACGCTTGCCGTGCATATGATAGACCCCCGCGTCCCTGCCGCCACCATCGCCCGTCCGGCGTGCTTGATGGCCAACGCTGTGCCGCGGACGTGGACGGCGAGAGTTTGATCTAGGCTTGCGGGGTCGAGGCCGAGGATTCCGGTGAGGGGGCCGGCCACGCCGGCGTTGCTGAACATGATGTCGAGGCGGCCGTAGGTGGTGATGGCGTGGTCGACGGCGGCGGCGAGGTGGAGTTCGTTGCGGACGTCGCAGTGGATGAAGGAGCAGCGGCCGGGAGGTGAGATGGAGGCGGCGACGAGGTGGCCGAGGGAATCGTTTATGTCGGCGATGATGACTGAGGCGCCGTGAGCGGAAAAGAGGCGCGTGGTGGTTTCGCCTATGCCGCTGGCTCCGCCGGTGATGATGGCTACTTTCCCCTCCAGCCTCAGATTGTTTGAAGCCATGTGTGAAATTGAAGTCATCAATGGGGAGAGTTTCGTTTGGTTTTTATGCAAAGTTGGGATCAGTATGTGCTATACGATAAATTTTTGTTCTTTATTTTAGCCAACGGAAAGGCCGGAAAAAATTAGCCAGTCAAGGGTTATTGCTTGTCAATAAGAGCAACTGGACAAATACTTGGTCACCAATAGTCTTCAATATAAAACTCAATAAATGCCACCAAACTTGACCAAGCTTGAGGCGGCGGAGAAATTATTAGGTGCGGAGTCAGAACATAGAGATACGTCTGGATTCCAATAAAATATTAATACGTGGAGTGAACACATGCATATTCAATTGGATTTACTTTTTATTTTATATATTTAATGTGTCTGCAGAACTTTAAGCAAAGCGCATCAAAAGCACAACCAAAGTACAGGTAAAAAGAAGTAAAAAAGCGCAACAAAAGAACAGTCAAAGTGCAAGTATTTTTTTTTTTAATCAAAGTGCAAGTAAAGCACATATAAATCACACAAAAAAGTGGAACCAAAGTGCACTTCACATGTCAAATTTTAAGTACATATCCGCACGTTTCTCTACGTCCGAACTATGCACTTAATAATTTCTCCTAGCAACCAATTTTGCCACAATTAAACTTTAGTATGCAAAGTTTATTATATTTCTTAGTTGTAGTCATTCATGTAATAGTGACCTTTGACCTAAACATATAGATAATAGAAATTTGGATTAATTTTTATGTATGATTATACAAGTTTAATTATAATTAAAATAACTAATATAAATTAATGATAACTAATCCTATGATTAATGAAAGGCTAAAATAGTAAGAGATTGCCATATGGCATGGGGAACGCATGTCGGGTGCTAGTTTAGTGGCAAGAAATGTGGCTTAGTGGCAACTGGCAGCAGATGAGTCAAAAGAAGATAAACTTATGGAGATGGTTTTTAGAGGAGAAGCTAGGAAAAGTAGGGAGAATTCTATAGAAATTAAGGAGAATGGAAAAAGAATGCTAAGGTTTTTATTAAAGGCCTATGGAGGGCAATTTATTGAAGATTTTCATTCGATTAAAAACTGCTTTAAGAAGACTTTGTTTGAGACGATTTTTTTATTGCTTCTTAAAATCGAGTTTTAGTACAAAAATTAAATGAGGCCTTAGACTTCCTTTGGGTTAGCTTTCTTAATGGTTTAGCAGCTTTCTAGTACAAAAATTTATTGTTAAAATTTTTTTTAGAAAGTAGAGAAAAAGCCTTTCCAAAAGAAGCCTTAGGCTTGTTTTGGGGCGGCTTTCTTACTGCTTCTTAAAATAGTCTTGTAGTATAAAAATTAAATTTTTTGCACTAAAAATCTATTTTAAAAAGTAATAAAAAAACCGTTCCAAACAAAGCCTTAGTCTATGTTAAGAAAGATAGAAGTAGACCTAAAAAGACTTGATTAGAAAGTATTAGAAATAATATTTTCTTATTAGATTTAAATTTGACTCTTAATAAGATAAAATGAAAATAAATGACTTATCCAGTCAACCCCATATAATGAGATAAATAATTGATGATATTGTTATCATCGTTTTCAATCAAGAGTACAAGAACAAATATGGCAATACTCTCAAATCATACACAAAAGATTTTTACTTAATTAGTTTCAAAAGTGTCTGAAGTTAGCTTAAATGGCATATTCTATCATCTTAGGTTTCGTTTGAGACAACTTTCTTCCTACTTCTCAAAGCTGAATTTTTGTACAAAAATTAAATCGCTTAATTAAGAAGCAGTGATGTAGACATCTTAGTTATAATATGCTTAAGGACTAACATACCGTTTTTTTTTTTCTTATAATTTTTATTTGTATTTGTAGCTTTCCACTACCAAATTACCTTTTTAGTTACAATAGTGCAAAACTACCTATTTCTACAGTGTTCTTTTACAAAGTTACATATAGATGATGTTGTTGCATCATGTAGTATTCACGGCGGTAGAGAAATATTTTATTTAACGTCTTAATTTTGTACGAAAATCCACCACGCAATCAGATAAGAGAGATGGTGTAGCCTTTATGAGATACCAAGATTTTTACGTGGAAAACCTCTGAAAAGGGAGAAAAATCACGGGGCCTAGCCTAGTTTGAATGAATCCATTATTATTTGCAGTCGATTACAATTGAGGCCCTTCCTTAAGGGGAAGGCCTTGGCTTGATATACATTATATGAAGTACATAATGGGAATATAAAGAGTCACTGTGGACGTGTTCATTTGGTCGGAAGGACCATAGTTGATGGGCGACATAAGTCAGAAGGACCGTAGTCGAAGGCGACAGAGGTTGGTAGCATCGTAATTGGCGGGTGATGTAAGTCGGCAGCACCGTAGTCAGTGGGCTACAAAAGTCAGAAGGACCGTAGTCGGCAGGCGACAGAGGTCAGAAGGACCTTAGTCAATGGGTAGAAGTCTAACTGAATTTTGTTATCGGACGTAAGTCTAGCATTCGATAGGAATCCAGTGACGGACGGAAGTCCGGCGTCGGGTAGAAGTCTGACGTCAGTCGGCAGTCGGGGAGAACTCCGACGTTGGATGATATTCGGGCAAAACTCTAGAGTCACTTGGAGATTAGATGGAATTACAGCATCACTTGGAGATCGAGCAAATTTCCTTTGTCACTGGAAAGTCGGGCGGAATTCCGGCGTCACTTAGAAGTCGTGCGGAATTCTGGCGTCACTTGGGCATCGAGCAGAACTTCGACGGTGGTCGAGGAGGAGTTTCTTCCCTCCTACCCTTCTCTTCTTTTCTTCTTTCTTGCTTGGGTCCCCTCTCAAGAGAAATGATGGATTATTTATAGTTTTTTGAGGATGTCATGACCCGTAAATATAAGGAAGATCAAGGGTGGAGTGTTTTGAATGGACGTCCGATATTGAATCCCTTGATCATGAATCGTTCGTAAGACATGTGAAGGTCTTAATGATATTGTAATCCAAATCATGGATTGAACCTTTTGAATGTGCTTCGGGTCTTTGATTTGGACCCATTTAGGCTCGGATCGAGTAAAATTTGATGTCGTTGGGTTTGTATTTCCGAGACAATCAGTTCAACTATAAGTTTGCTGAAATTGGAGTTCAGATGATCATAGATTTAATTTTTGAAGTTTCCAACTTGATTTTTGCCTCGAGATTTGTGCCCGATCAAGATAATTTTTTGATGATATATCAGATGTAAAGAGTCTTGGGGCTCAATTATTGATGAAATATTACTCTCTTCGAAGTCTTTGAAGCTTAGTGCTTGTGTTTGTTTTCTAAATTGGAAATTCCTTCTTGCATCATCTTCTTCCAACAATCCAACGATAATCGCCCCACATCAAGCACACTACTAATAAATAAGGTAATCGTAGCACAAATTTTGAGCTATCGCGGTGGTTTTAACCGCCACTATTTTCTTTGCAGCGGTTCTAAAACCGCTACCAATACGCTGTAATTACTATGCGCTGCAATGACATTCCACAGCGATTTAAGGACCGACGGAGTAGATTTGATGAAGTGCTGGATTTAGCAGCAGTTATAACCGCCACAAAAGTCCAGATTTGCAGTGGTTATAACCGTTGCTAAAGGGTAGAATAGATTAAAAAAAATATAATGCTAAAAAAAAATTTTGTAAAAAATGAATCAAATTATAAATATCAATAAATTACTACACAAATATAAATTGAGTAAATATTAACAACATATAAATCTACAGATACTTTAGGAACAAGTAACATGAATGTATAAAATAGTATAAGTGACAAAAGAAACATTCATGTATGCTACTTATTCCAGGAATCAAAGAAGGCCGTTTCAGTGGATCCTATTTTATAGAAAATATTAAAAAAATGTAACCGCCTAGAGCAAAATTCAAAATATCCTTTATGATTTAGGACAAAAAATTCTAGCATCTGCCATCAAATGATTCAAACTAATTACTAAATGTTAAAAAGAGGCATGAAAAAATATGCAATTATTAGATCTACAAACTAAGCAAGAAAACAGAAGAAAAAAAAAAGATGATGTTTGTTGAGTATTACCGCAATTGTTTCATCATAAGCATTGGATGACGAGATCGCCTTCTGAAAATCTGTCATAAATAAGATAGAAAACTCAACACCAAAATGATTAAACAGATAATGAAGCATGTAAATGCTGATGATGAATTACTTTTTCATTCACACAATTTCCAATTTTAGAAGTAAAGAAATTCCAAACATTTTTCAATAACAAAGTTATCACTAAAGGAATCTTCCAGCTTCAAGGTATTGCATTATTTGGGTATCAAGATCCATAATTAGCTTAAGAGTTCTCAACAAATGAGGGTTTTGGTAATCTCATTGGATATCATACTAACCTCGAAAGAGATCTACGTAGAATAATTTCCTTCTACACCCACTAATACCGACATCACGTTCCTCGATTAGCACCTCCCTAAAACAGTCAAACAACTCATTTAGCTCTTCTC
>NW_021483793.1:0-26720 GCF_001605985.2 Dendrobium catenatum | reverse complement strand
TGAAATCAACCCGTTTTAAAAATCGGGTCGGGTTCTTCGGGTTGACCCGCCAACCCGAAATTGACCCGAAAGTGACACGAAAACTCATTATGACCCGAAAACCCGAGATTGACCCGTTTTTTACCCGATTTTGACCCGAAAACCCGAGATTGACCTGATTTTTTACCCGAAAATTAGCAATTTTGGGTCATTCGTGTCGTGTCGGGTTGACCCGGACCCGAATCGGGTCAGGTTGACCCGGACCCGAATCGGGTCGGGTTCGGGTCCAGAAACCTGACCCGTTTTTAAAAACGGGTCGGGTTCGGATTGACCCGAACAGTGCCGGGTCAGTTTCGGGTTCGACCCGAACCCGACCCGTTGACCCGAATTGACACCCCTAGTTTGATCACAGACCTTTATTCCAGATGGGCTCTCCATGAAACTCAGCTTGTAAGTATTCGTCCTAAAGCTGTAGAAAGAACACCCTTGCCCCGGCAAAAGCGGAACCCCAAGATTATCTTTGTCAGCGCTGCGCAAAGGGAACAATTATCCAGGGATCAAAGCAAACTAAAGGGGGAAAGAAGGATCAGAGACGAGGGATCTGATGTGTCGTCGCGTGTGAGGAGAATACCGAGCAAATGCGAACGGGGGAGAAGAGGGATCGGAGACGAATCCTCGAATGGTCCGCTTGTATCGCGCGCATGAAGGAGAAGAGGACTCTGGAGACGATTCACGAAATCACCGCTTGAGTCGCGCGTAGGAAGGAGAAGAGACCGGGCTCCGGAGACCATTCGCGAAATTTAGTTCGCGCGCTGGGAATTAGGGCTTCAGCGGGGTTAAATTAATGAGGAGTTATTTGCATCGGTTAAATTTTAACTGATGCTAAAATAGATTTTTAGAAGCGGTTCTAAAACCGCTGCTAACAATCGATGAAAAAAAGTCCAGATTTTTAGTAGTGACAGTAAGAAAACCGTCCCAAATAAAATGTGAATATCAACAACTAGCCAAGTCCATATAGAAAAATTTTCTAAGTCACTTCAGTTTTGGCATAACCTATTCGCTGTAAAGTCCAAACATTATTGCTAAAGTTTAGCTTTACTCAAGAAGTATGAAACTAGAATTGAATTTCCTACCAACATAAGGGTGCAAAAGTCTTACTACAAGACAAGAGGAGAATGAATATGTGTGGATTTAAGAAAATTGTACTCCATCCATGCAAAAGATTGTTATCCTATCCCACCAATAGATGCACTGGTTGTCTTGATATAATATAGCTGGCTTTCTAGTAATGAATCTCTTTGATATCTTCTCAGGCTACCAAATAAAGATGAAATATCCAAGTTTTGAGACGATGATATTCATCGTAAGTGTTGGATTACACCACTACAACATGATATCATTCATTACCAAGATATCACGGGTTGCATTTTTAAAGCTCAATAAGGCAAAAAAATTAAAAAATTTATGTTGATGTACTAGCAAGTTGTTTTAGAAAACTATAAAAAACTGTCTCAAATGAAGTCTTAGGTTTCATTTTGGATAGTTTTCTTACTGCTAATTTCTAAAACAGTTTTTTAGTATACAAATTTCTTGAACTAAAATTTTTTGTACTAGAAATCTACTTGAGAAAACAGTAAGAAAGCATGATTCGTTTGGGATGGCTTTCTTTCGACTTCTTAAAGCATTTTTCTAGTACAAAAGTTTTATATTTGGTACTTTAAACCTGTTTTAAGCAGCTATAAGAAAACCGACTCAAACGAAGCATTATTTTCTAAGAGATGTTTGCGACTTAAAAGAATATAATATATGTCTCAATTCCTTGAAGTGTACATTTGGAGCTATCAACATCAACATCAAGCCTTTATCTCATTAGGTGGGGTTGGCTATATGAATAATTTTTCTCCATTGTGTCCTGTTAATAGTCAAATTCTCATTTAAATCTAAAAAAGAATTGTCATTTCTAATATTTTTTAACCAAGTCTTTTTAAGTCTATATGCCTTTCTTAACATAAATCAAAGCTAATACATCTACTTTCTTAATCGGGTCATCAGAAGGCTGCTATTTTATGTGACCAAATCATTTAAGGTGAATCTCTGTATATTTGAAGCTAGTTTTAAAAAAAATCTAATATATTATTATTATATGTACCAAACCATGGGGTAGGCGACTTAGGGCATCTCCAACCGAAAACTTCATTTTTCACGGCAAAGTAACGCAAAACTCCAAAATGGTGTGGTGATGCTCCAATCGAACGCCATTTTAGGTGTTTTTGAGAAGGTAACGATCGCTATCCCTTTCGTGCGTTTTTCCGGTTGAGAGCAAAAAATGGCGTGAGCGAACAGTGCGACGCCAATATTGGCGTCGCACTGTTCACCTGCAATTAAATGGCATAAATTTTCGCATTCGGTTGGAGCGACGGAACGACTCCATACACTCGTTTAGCGTTCGGTTGGAGATAACCTTATAACGCTCAAGAGTGCGTAGGCGCATGGTCTTGTGTGGCGTTCCCCTTTATGAGCCATTTTAATGGACTGTGGCTTTGCCATTGTTGTTGAAGAAGATTAACTAATCAGTTGAAGAGCCTTTCTGAAAACTTTTAGCAGAAATACTGGAAAACAAATCACAAATGGCTTAAAGCAATGCCCACGATCGAGCTTAGCTTGGCTTGAGATCACTTCCTCTTTTTATCTTTTTTATTTTGTTTTAAGTTTTGAAAATTCACTGTGATTGTAAGATTGTATAATATCTCAGCTTAATACAACCTGCATAAATAGGTAGAAGTTTTAAGAGTGAAAACCATGCCTTGTAGGCAACTTTAATCTTACTAGAATAGGATGGTGAAGAATTACATCACTTAGAGACAAATACACTAGAAAGTTGTAATGAGGGAGAAGTTGGGTCATTTCCCTTAAAGGGAATTCCTCTGGAATAAGACATTGTAATTTATCTCTTACAACATCATGAGGGGCGTCAAAAAATTGATGTTTATTTAAATCATCCATGATTGGTGGGGGATTAAAGGTTGGCCAAGCACTACGTAAAGGATAGATTGTATTAACAATGTATGAGAGAATTTGATAAGGATGTGATAGAGAGGGGGCTACATCATGATAAGGTGTTGTCTGAGTGGCATTTTATCCTTGAACTATTATTATTTTTATAGTGGGAGAGCTCCATCATATTGTGATTATGTACTTTGTTGTCAAGACTTCTCTAAGAGTTGTAAGATTTGTCCATTCTATGCATATAATCCTTCAAAGTGAGGCATGGGTGACCTTAATCTTCTGTATTATATTGTCCTTGATTGAGTGATTTATTTTCATCTATTGAAAAAAAAATATTTATATTATATTTTTAATGATTTCTCACAAATGACGTTAAATTCTTACATTTCAGAAAATTTATTGTAATAGAGAGATTGTATAAAATATTAACTTCGTTGAATAGTCTAGCATGCACAAATAAATGTATAAGATATCATAATTTTTATGTGGAAAACCCAACTAGGAGAAAAACCACTAGGCTTGGCTCAGTTGTAAAGATCCATTATATAATTATAGATACAAAAATTTGCACTTCCTTATAATTGAAGAAGGCAATACCATATAATTGAAAATATTTATTTATTTTATGTTGTTGGAATTATAGAAGTTAGGAGTCCATGAGCATACACTTAAAAATCCAATAATGATGTTGGATGTTAGAAGACAGTAGTCAAATGATGGAGGTTAGCTAATGGTAGCGGTGATTGCTAATGGTGGTTGTTAGCGTTGATTATTGAAAAATGTAATAGAATTCTTTAGCTCTCTTAGACCTCAAATGAAAATGGAGTCTATTTCATAATCTTTTGATAGGGAGAATTGATAAATTTGGCAAAAACTCAATACACTCTATCAAACAATCAATATTGATCCCTTTAATCATAGTTCATATATCCATCATTTAAGTGCCTTAATGATGTCACAATTGAATAATCTTAATCTAATTTGATTTTTATCATTGAGCCACTAGATTGGACTATAAGTACATATGATTTGTAGACCATTTGGTCATTCATTTAATTTCCCGAGTTCTGAATTATTTTTTAAGTGCTTGATTTAAGCTCATTTAGAGTCAAATCAGATCAATTATGGTATGAATGAGTTCATCTCATCGAGCTGTTCATTTGGAGTATAAGTTCGTTGAATCTAATGTTCAAATGATCTTTAATTTAATTCCAATTCAAATATTACCTTAAGATTCATATTGATTAAGTGAATTTTTAAAACATATCAATGCACACACATTGATATTAAAGGGTTCATCTAACATAGAAGCCATGTAATGATAAGTTTCTTGCAACAGAATCTTACTTAATAGTAACAGCTTTAGACATAATACCAAAATCCTTTTAAAAAGAATATTTTGCAAAAAAGTTAGAGTAGTCTTACCAATTATAATGAACTAGGCTTATAAATAGTTGACAAGTATAAAGATAAAATTAACAACCAAATAGAAGTTGTCGATCTAGTACCAGTCATCAAAAGCTATTCAATTTGTATATATTAATTTGATCTAGAGATTAATCAAAGTCATCAATGCTACTTGCTAAAGTCACAAGGCTACTTGCCCAACTTACCAATAAATTCGCCTATGACTCTTCCTAGTTCTAAATGAAGTCCATGGAGGCTTCATCTGAACTCATCCTATACTTAGAACTTTCCATGACCTTACTATGCTTTTTTGATGATACAAATTAGCTAGGCTTGCTCAATTTATGATAAACACCTATTAGTCTTTTTATGTAATTTTACTTTTATGTAGCTATTTTTGTAGCGATGTACCTCGACCAAGTGTATAAGTAAGGAATTAGTGTACGTCTTCACATTTGAATCAGTTAACAGTGCATTGTACTTTTTTGACGATTTAGTGGAATACCTAATTTTCTCACTCTAATTTATCATTATATCTCATCTTTTCTATTATTTTTTTTATACATTCTACTGATAATGAATGTTAGGTAAGAAAGAGTCCCAACCAAGGATCAACTATGATGAATAACAAAGCAACCGCAAAAAGATCAAATATCACAAAAGAGAACACTGAAATTTATATGGCTTAGCTTAAGTAGGCCTATGTGCACCGCCGCACATCCGCACATACAGATTAAATAATTCATTAAACTTCAAAAAAGTTACATAAAGTATTACACTTCATACAAAATCAAAGATAATACAAACATACCACTTTATTTGGTTGAAAGAAAATACAAGCACCTGTTGTGAAGAAGATGCCTGGATGTGGAGAATGAATATTAATGTTACTTCGATTACTCTCTTCTCCCTCTATTATTGGAGAAATTAATCCATGCGGAGCCCGAACGGTAAAGAATAGTCCGGATGTGAGTGTACACAGTGTGTACACTAAGTATAATTTTGTACATAGTTTGCTTTTTTTATACATAATGTGTACAAACACTGTGTACACTCACATCTAGACGGTTCTTCACCGTCCATACTCCGCACGGAATGATTTTTCCTTTTATCGGGGTCCAAATGAGAATTATTCTCTGCTATGACTAAGAGTTTCTTCTCTCGTTAGAATTGAAAATAAAGACATTTTTTTCTTTTTTGAAGAAGTTAAAGGACTGCCTTTGCAAGCACCCAAAATAGTTGCACCATTTTTTTTGTTTTTTTTTTAGTTGCACCATGAAGTGTGAATATAGCTTAAATTAGGTAGCAACCATATTAAAAATTTCAATATGAATGAATCTTAACTTGTTAGTCTCCAATTTTAAAATAAAATATAAATGAAATTTGAGTAGTAACTACCAATCTTGAAAATCAAAATCAAACCTTAACTAACACGATGTCATTCACAAACAAATTTGAATTTATCAGATACGAAAGACCATCTAGCATCAAGGACCACTTTCACCTTTACATTTCAATGATCTTGGCTTTGTTTATATGACATGGAGAAAGATGTTGCCTTGGCTTGAAGCATCATCAAGATAATGCCTATTTCCTCCCTAAACCAATTATTGAAAGCAATGACCAACCAGGTGGATGCAATTATGAGCATTCAAGATAGAGAAGCATTATTATAGTATATATGATTAAATTAATTTGTCTAATCACGCATAAGAGAACTCCTAGTATTTAAAACTCTCTACATGAAAAGAAACTTATTTTTTACCTCATAACATGAATAAATACAAGTTACAACTATGAATATGCTAATTTTTTGCTTCTAGCATGACAACCGAGGCTTCGTTTGTGACAACTTTTTTGCTACTTTTTAAAACAATTTTTTAGTACAAAAAATTCAAAAAAACCATTTTAGAAAATTGCAAAAAATTAGTAAGATGTAATTTCTTTTCCTTATTGAAAATGAATTATCAATGAAACTCCAATTTTCTTTTTCCGCGGCTTCTTTGCGAAGGTAACTATCTCTCTCCTATTTCGCGCGCTTCCTGCAGAGCTAAGCAGAGTGCGAATGTAATTGTTTTTTTTGGCGTAGATGAGCAATTCGACGTCAATAATGACGTCACACTGTTCACATACTAATTTTTAGCGTGAGATTTGTAGTTCAAATGCAATGATTCGCGGACGACATACAATGGTATGCAGTTCGGTTGGAGATGATCTTAGAACTCGTTGTTAACTGCATCCATGGGATCAATAACATGCATGATTTTGAAGGATGTTAAGGGTAAATGATATTTTTAGTTTTTTACAGTTATTTAATAAAATTTTGATGATAAATATATATAAAAAACCCTTAAGATGAACTAAAACTTTACTAAAAGCAAGCTAACTAAAGGAATTTTTATTGGGTCAGGTAACCTGATGTAGAGATACATCAGGTACCTAATAAAAAAATGCCATATGCAATTACTTTTTGTTTAAAGCTGACTGCTTTTTGTTTAAAGTGTATGTTATATTTTTTTATTGGGTACCTGATGTATCTCTACATCAAGTTACCTGACCCAATAAAAACTCTCACTAAAGAGCAAACGCCTGTAAATATAAGCACATACTAATTTCCATAGCATGCGAAAAAGTGAGAAACCCAGCACAAACACTAGCATGGCAACTGAGGTTTTGTTTGAGATAACTTTTTGCTATTTTCTAAAGCAGTTTTTTAGTACAAAAATTTCGAAAATGCCACTTAAAAAAAAAATAGCAAAAAAGCTATTTCGAACGAAGCCTGAGCCAATATATAGGAGAAAAGCTGTAAAATAACAAAGCCATACAATCTATGAAACCTATCATGCATTCTAAAATAAATGAGCCATGATGACATAGAATTGTGAAAGATGCAGTTGGATCGGCGATGCGTGAAGGTTCGCCCCAAGAATATGATGAAGATGGGGTGGGATCTTGCTGGGAGCACTGAGATCTTATTAGTAAGGGCATAGATGCATGGGATCAATGACATGTGAAGGTAGCGATGAGATTGATGGCATGTGAGTGATGATGATGAATAAATAGTGACGAGATATTGCGAGAGCATTTAGAGCATCTCCAATAAAAAATCACATTTTCTAC
The DNA here is from genome assembly GCF_001605985.2 of Dendrobium catenatum. NCBI lineage: Eukaryota > Viridiplantae > Streptophyta > Magnoliopsida > Asparagales > Orchidaceae > Dendrobium > Dendrobium catenatum. The sequence continues at coordinate 19,208 of NW_021483793.1, read as the reverse complement.
TCTAAAATGCTGTAAAACTTCAAAATATGATAGTTCATTTTCAACGAAACTCCATTTTTCTTTTTTCGCGGCTTCTTTGCGAAGGTAACTATCTCTCTCCTATTTCGCGCGCTTCCTGCAAAGCTAAGCAGAGTGCGAATGTAATTGTTTTTTTTGGCGTAGATGAGCAATTCGACGTCAATAATGACGTCACACTGTTCACATACTAATTTTTAGCGTGAGATTTGTAGTTCAAATGCAATGATTCGCGGACGACATACAATGGTATGCAATTCGGTTGGAGATGATCTTAGAACTCGTTGTTAACTGCATCCATGGGATCAATAACATGCATGATTTTGAAGGATGTTAAGGGTAAATGATATTTTTAGTTTTTTACAGTTATTTAATAAAATTTTGATGATAAATATATATAAAAAACCCTTAAATATTTTTGATAAAAAATTTACTAGTAAAAGAAAAACCGGAAAGAGCAGCGAAATCCACGTGGCAATGCGGTCCACTCCACCACCAAGCTTTAACATATTCCTTCGCCGAAAGTAAAAATTTCTTCGATTTAAATCAAAAGTGAAGCGCGAAACGAATTTGATGCGTTAACAGCGAATGGCGTCTTCGTCTGCTCCGAGGAAAGGGAAAGCAATAGCCACTCCCAAGCTGGAAAGTAAAAACAGTGCACGCGCACTCCACTGTTTGAAAATTCTCGGCGATTCTTTTATTTTGGATGCATCAGAAGATTAATCTCTCTCTCTCTCTCTCTCTCTCTCTCTCTCTCTCTCTCTCTCGTGTGGTGGTGGATTGCCGGAAGCTTTATTATCTTATACCGAAGATATAGATTGCGTCTGGACTCTGGAGAGATGAGAGAGTTGAAGTAGTGAGGTAATTTCCCCTTTGAATCTGCATGATATGCTTTGCGTGTTTCTCTTCCTTGCTTTTCTTTTGTTTCTTCGGTTTCATCGGATTCGATTGATTAGAAAAAGGGAGTTTTATTTGGGTGATTTCTCTGTTTCTTTACGATTTCAGGAACGGGTATGGCTGTTGCAGGGGTTTGATGGATTTATTGAGGCATGTTCCTAGACGAGTTTGGAGCTTCTGTAAAGAGTAATCTCTGGCGTTTTTGGTTTTATGATTTTTTTTTTTTCGGTATTTACATTGGATTTCTGGAAGGAAATCTATAGGCTTAGGCGAAGAAATGGATTTAGACGCTGTTAAACATTTTTTTTTTTAATTTTTTCTCAGGCTTTCACTAGCGCGGAAGTTGTGATTTCGATTGATTGTCTCTGAAATTGCATAGCCTTCCATCTGGTAAATCGATACTTGATCAGCTAGCGAAGCCAAACCTAGTTAATCCTTATTTTTTCACTAGTGATATTTTGGCAGCGACAGATGCTAAGTGAACGAAGGATTTCTACCTTGCCAAGGGAGAAAATGGCAGGTATGTTAATTTCTTTTCCTTATTCTGATTTGGCGGAGTGATCATGTGAAAGCTTGCTGTGCTGGGTTTCACACACAATTTCATCTTCAGTGTTTGTTGTGGTGTAGGTAATGAGGTAATGGCTGATTTTGATGAAAGAAGAAATAGGATATTGGATGCCGAGGTTTTGGAAGACGAAAGGAGGAGAACACGAATGGGTTCTCTCAAGAAGAAGGCACTGAGCGCATCCAACAAATTTACACACTCTCTTAAAAAGAAAGGGAAGAAAGCTAATTACAGGACTTCTTCTGTTTCGATAGAGGATATAAGAGATGCACAAGAGGAGAGCACAGTACATGCTTTTCGGCTTGAGCTTATTGCTAGGGGTTTGCTGCCTGATAGACATGATGATTATCATACAATGCTCAGGTTAATTTCCTCTACCAATCAATACTTCAGATCCATATTCATCTATATTCCACAATTCTAATTAGAATTTCCCTCTAACCAGTGAGATCTATTAATAAAAGACATCTAGTCACTTACACAAACTAGGATAGTAGGATGCAAGAGATTGTTATATGTTTTAAATTGACGCGAGGAATGAAAATAGATATGTATGGAGCAGATTTGGGAAAGTTCACTATGGAAATCAAGTTGGATTGACTTATTCCTCCCGATAGAATCATTCTAATGATGGAAGGCAACCGTGATGGTAACTTACTATATTGCATAAATTGGTAAATTTAAAGAAGTCATATATGCTTCATATGGTCTTAAACATCTTACTATGATTTTATTTTATTTTTTTCTTATTATTTAATCGTATAGCTTTCAATTGGCTAATCAAAGCCGTTCGTCTTATTCATAAGGAAAGTAGTAGCATTTCACATTTCATAAATTTCTAGATGGTTTTATCATTCTTCAAGAAAGAATTTTATTCTTAACTAATAAATTAGATGGTAAGATAGATGATTTATTAATTTCAACTAGTCAAGTCAAATGGAATTTTAAACATGCATACTATGACTTCTTGAATATTTTCATTGAATTTGACTTAAGAAAATATATCTATTATTTTTATTATTTTATTAAAGCGCATTACAAGCAATTCATTTGCATTATAACATTCATAAAAATTGATTAAATAAAATCATCTAATTGTTCTTAGAGTGGTAGATCAACATCATTAATATTGACCATAGATTTGAAGTTAATATTTTCAAAATGTAAATTTTGTTGTTAAAAAGTAATTTTTGTGGAGAACGCACCTTTATATATATATATACTTCTCCTCGGCGAGCACTTTATTTTCCTTCCTCATCCATGCACTTCAATGAGATCATTATATTTTAGTAGTGCATCTTTCATCCTTTGTTACACAAGTCCTGTTAACTTTTTTTTTAGCGAAGTATTTTATCTTCTATAGATGGATTGCCTCTGTTTCTCTAATATTATATCTAATATTATCAATTCTATTAAAGAAAAATCCATCCTCTTTACATTTTATATTATATTGATAAATATGTTTGAATAAATTTATATGCTCGTGGTATATCGTCTACAATATTTGGCTCATAAACTTATACTTGGAAAGGAAAGCATAGCATTCTAAAATTTCTTACAATCAAAGAATCCTATAGAAATATTTTGTCTTTGTGGTTTGTAAAATTGTAAAGCATGCTTTGATCCTGTGTCAAAAGCAGGCAATATCTTTTGTCTTCCTTCAAACTCTTATAAACCCCAACACCCTTGTCTATCTTACACTTCAGATTTTTGAAAGCTAAGAAGTTTGATATTGGGAAAACCATTCAAATGTGGGAAGAGATGCTTCGATGGAGGAAAGAGTTTGGAGCAGACACCATAATGGAGGTAAGTCTCTATTTCCACTCTTACATTTCATTTAGCGTCACTTATTTCCTGCTTAGTTTTCAAATAAGAATTTTGATTTATTTGAGAAATATGCTCTAAAAGTTGGATTTTGCATGTGCACATTTTTTTTTACTTCGTGAGATGCAGTTTTAGTCGCCTCTGTTCGTTGAATACATCAACATGGATGAGCTCAAGTTCATTAATTAAATAGTTAAAAATGTTGTTGTTTCAGGCAGAAATTTGAATTAGAAACTATTGGAATTAAATTCAAGGCTATATGAACTCCCATTTTATAAAACTTATAGTTGATCTAAAAGATTCAATGAGACAAGCCTAACGATACCAAAAGTGGTCCAATCCAAGCCTAAAGGAACCCAAATCAAGCACTTGACGTATAATTAAAAACTTCAAACATTAATGGGATGATCAAATGATCTCCAAATTAGGCATGTTGATAGTTGAATCGAGCGGCTTGACGAGACGAATCCAACAAACCCAAGTTCACTCAATTCCGACATCATTAAATTACTTAAAATGTTGAATAAATGCTTCATGATCAAGGGAATTAATATGGGCCATACAATGAAATGTTTTAGATTCTTGTTCAAATTACCAAAATGCCCAACTTAAAAAACTTATAAATAAAGTCTCTTTCTTCATATGAGGGGAGGAAGAAATGAGAGAATTAGAGATCTTTCTTATATTTTCTAGCTAACGCAGCTAACGATCACCGTCCATAATCACCACCATCTCCAGAATTTTGATATGCTATAACCTTATTGTGGGGTATAGCTTTCCGCCTATAGACATCCAATTTCTATAATCCTAATTAGAGAAATCAAGTCTTGAGGTTGGGTGTTGTCCATCTATAGACAATTAATTTATGTTAACTCCTACAATAGAAATAAGACATCTTATTCTCAAAGAGTCATCGTGTACTTCAACTTTGAGGAAAGAAGAATTCTTGTATCTTTTGTTATATAGTGTATCATCTGGGTCAAGCCCCATGATTTTTTTCCTTTTTGGATTTTTCATGTAAAAATTTATGATCTTTCTATTTTTATCTATCCACGTTGAATTTTTGTACAAAACTAAGACTTAAAATATATACTCTTTCGATTCAAATTTTCTAGCATGTAATAGTTTGGCGTTGTTTGTGAGAAATGATTTTTGTTTGGGGAGAAACCTTTGCAACACCCTTGAAGGGTTGTTCACATCAGCATCTTGTGTATAGGTTTTGAGGTTGTCCTTTACCTTTAGCCATTATCAGATCAGAAAAACGTCTTTCAATATAAAGTGCAATCTCTCTGCAATAACAAATAGACATTGTTCCATCTCTTCAAAATCATCAGCTATTATTGTATCAATTTTGTGGAGAATTGATTTAGATTGGGGACAATCTTAGCTATTGTGATGTTCCATAATTTAATTTGAAAGGATTATTCTTTTATTTTTTAATAAACAACACCAAAACTATCTAATTTCATTTATAAAAAATAAATAATAAAAGTAATTTTAGAATTTAAGACATTTATATATATATCTATATTCATTTTTTCAAAAATTATATACACAACTCAGGATCTATACAATCATATCACAACTGTTCTGTCATAAGTACAAAAAATAGCTAAAATAAAAAGAACATGAACCTGAATTTGATCAGTCTCACACTCCTTTGCCTTTATATGAAATCATTTAACCATATATATGATATCATAAATAGTAAAATAATATGATATGGAAGCCAGTAAATTAGTATGAGTGTCAAATCGATAAAGCAGTCATCGTATCAATACTATCAATCAATAAAAAAATCATATAAAACGATAAAATCAAATCATCGATAAAGATTATTGAAATTATAACAATATAATAAAATCATATAATTATGTATACATGATATCCAATTATTTTATATAAGTATCAAATCAGTATCTTAATCACATGCTCAGTATATCACACTAAATAAGTAAGAAGTCCTAGCTTTATCAGTATTTTTTCAGTATCGTATCAGTGTCAGTAAACTGTTGACTTAGCAATCAGAGTTGTCACTTTTTGCCTGTCAGCGCAATAATCAGCTTCTTATAAATTGATTTACAAAACATATACCTAGCGGTCCTAAAATACCCACTTGTACCTACATGTGTCAATTTCTTAAGGATTTGCACTAGTGCAAAAAATTTATGAAAAAATTCATGTAATTAAAACAATATAATATCTATCCTATGATGAAGACGGTTTATAATTAGGACTTATATTGACTCCAAAAAATATATTTGACTGGGTAAAATACGAGTTATTACAACTATAACCTCAAAATGATATTTATATTGAAATCTTAAACACGATTATGGCTAAGCAAGTTCCTCAAATATTTTTAATATCCAAGTTAATATTGCTGGCAATCATATTTTATAAAGCATCAAACAAATACATGAAGGTTTCTAGTGAATCTCAAACTCTACACAGTTTCCAACTGGATTTCTACTCTTTGGGCAAGTCATAATCTCAACCTCAAAAAACACTAATGGTCTAAAGACAAACTAATATTCACCTTTGATTTGAGGTACCTGTGGCATTCGCCTCTCCCGATCAAGGTATAATAGATTCCAAGAGATTCTATTTGATCTCTTCTACATAAGTTAACGTCATTGAGCAATACTCTAACAAACAATTTTGGATAGGTCAAATATCCTAAGTAGATTTCTTCTTACCTTTTTCACACAAGATAACGTCATTGAGTAACATTATAAAAAATAACCTTGGATATATCAAACATTCTTGGTGGATTTCTCCTAGCTTCAGGTTAATGTCATTGAGCAACGCTTTAACTAAAATCCTAGGAAGATATGCTCATGAGGTAGCCTTGAAGAGATACTAATGGTGGATAAGGTCCTCATTAGAGAGACCCCATGGAGAAAAATGACAGTCAGGGTCTCCAATCATAACCCAATGAAGGTATGCCTATGAGGTAGGCCTTGATGGAAAGCTAGCAGTGTATAGAGTCATCACTAAAAAGACTATGAGAGTAAATGATTGATAGAGTCTCCACTTATTCAAAAATCTCAGAAGGTTTAGGATTATTCAAGAATTTTTTAAGAGAGCTTTAGAATATATATATATATATATATATATATATATACCTAAAATCTTAGAAGGCATAGGCATTATATTATCTAAAAATCATAAATGACATAAAACTCTGGCGGTACATATATATTAAAAACCTCAAAAGGCTAAAAGGCTTAAAATGTACGTATTTCTTTTATTCTTAAAAAATCCCACAAGGTAAAAGCTTTAAAAGGTTCAAGATTATTTAAAAATCTTTTAAGAAAAAAATCTAAGAAGTAATAAGTGTACACAACCAAAAAAGACAAATATCTTAGAATGAATATGTACACCAAAACCCTCAGAAGGCATAATTCTCATGAGACATAATATTATCTAAAAATATCAAAAGGTATAAACTTTAGAAGGTACAGGTACACCAAAAATCTCAGTAGGCTGAAAGATATGGAAATAACAAATTTCTCTAATCACTATGTTCTAACTTGGAAGCAATATATCAAAGAAAATCCAATAAAGACAACTAATTTATCCATCAAACTGTAAATAAAATTTAACTACTATAATAATTTGTCTGAGTAAATAACTATTGAATTCAACTACTTTATAATTTTCATCACCTTCCAGTAGTAAATCTCGACTAAATAACTTTTCCAAGGAGTAAATAATCCAACAAAACAAGCCTATTTGCGAGGGTTAATCATTTTATATTTTAAAAACCAAAATATAAAATAGGTTTTCAATCATTGGACATGAGATTAAATTGAAGTCTCACGCACTTTAATAGTGTCTATTTGTTTATCCGCTTCTTCCTCCTTTGCCCCGTCACATTTAAGGAATTTGACATTCTGGCTATAAAGACTGCTTCTTAAATGCTTATGTTTTGCTTTGTATGTTTTCAACCAAATTGGAATGGAGGCATTTTCTTCTTAGGGATCTTCTGCAGGAATGATGCATGTGGAATGTATCTTATTTTTGTGCTCATCTTTCAAAACCAGGCTTTTTATTGGCTTGCATATAAAAGAAAAAAAAACACCAAAAAATTAATATTTTAAACTACATGAAATTCAGGAATATAGTTGTTTAAGGATAAAAGCCATGAGTTAACTTTTAATATATATTGCCGTTCATACATATCTTCCTTAAGTTCCCTTAAGGTTGTTTTGTTTTGTAGTACCCTATGTTTGTGTTGGTCCTTTTTTAATGTTTTCCTGATCAGGTCCCATCCTGTTATATAGGTTTGCAACATCGAGAATTCAGTTGTAAATAGAATTTTCATGAGTGCAAATTGTCGAATTATAGCTTCTTGGTTTTTATTAAAACATTCCTAGCAATGTACAACATTCAATTTTTCAATGCAGGATTTTCAATATGGAGAATTCAAGGAAGTCCTGCACTTTTATCCTCGTGGCTACCATGGAGTTGACAAAGAAGGAAGGCCTATATATGTTGAAATGCTGGGGAAAGTTGATCCCAGTAAACTTCTGAATATAACTACATTAGAGCGCTATATAAAGCATCACGTGCAGGAGTTTGAGAAAATCCTTCATGAGAAGTTTCCTGCATGTTCAATTGCAGCCAAAAAGCATATTGATTCAACAACCACCATATTAGATGTGCAGGGTGTGGTAAGTTTCCATTCATTGAGTAGCAAAATGAGGTGCAGAATGCAATTTAAACTTTTTGCACCAAGTTTTTTACCATTGTGATACGGACTGATGGAAAGGTGCATTGGGCTTAATAATTTAATTCAGGGTTTAAAGAATCTTAGCAAGGATGCAAGAGATCTATTGCAAAATATGCAGAAAATTGGCGGTGATTATTATCCTGAGGTACTTTCTGTTCTAGGTAAAATGCATTTCGTTATGTTTGTGAAACTGAGCTAATATGTTCACTATATGTTACACAGATATTACATCAATTGTTCATCATAAACGCTGGTCCTGGTTTTAAGCTTGTTTGGAATTCTGTTAAGGGTTTTCTTGACCCTAATACCACGGCAAAGATACGTGTATGAATCTTCTGTTATTTGTAGATTATTCTAACTTTTCTTGAAGCATTATGTAATCATCACATTTTGGTTTCTACATTTAGGTGTTGGGAACCAAATATCAGCAGGCACTACTTGAAGCAATTGATGCAAGGTTGTTCTGCTTGTCTACTGCTTTGACAATTCTATTTATTCTACTTCTTTTATTAGATTTAAATGAGAACTTGACTCTTAATAGAATATAATGGAGAAAAAAGAATCATGTTATTGTTGTTGTCACTTTTTGTTTCAGCCAATTGCCAGATTTTTTGGGTGGCTCGTGTGTATGTCTTGCTCAAGGTGGGTGTCTCATGTCCAATAAAGGACCATGGAATGATCCTGAAATTATTAAGGTGAACCAAGAATTGTTTAAGTGGTTTGCATCTTTGTATATTCCCACTAATAACATGTTGCCAATGAGTATGTAGCTCTTTCAAACCTAAGATATTGATAGCTTATCTTCATCACTTTAATGTAGAATGTGCGAAATGCTCAACCGAGAATTTTAAAGCAGCTCAAACTAGCACAAGATAAAGAACAAAGACGTGGACTCGGTTCATGGCTACGGAGTCCCAAGGTAAAATTCTGTTACTGTCATCCTTTATTTTTTGTTCTGAGTTGATTGATCTCTACCTGTCTTTCGTCTTTTTTCGGTATGTATCATGAATTTACACTTCCATTTCTGAATGAAAATATTTGGTTTCCTTTTAAAGGGAAGATGCAGTGATACTTCTACTGCTGAATCAGGATCAGATATTGATGATTTTTGCTCTCCTCATGCTTCTAGAATGCATGAACACCTTAATTTGGCTACTGTTCCCGAGGAAGTAAGTTCTGTTGCAATTTAAGTAATGGATAAATTGTCTTTGTATGGCTTTTTCCTTACCAATAAACTGTACAGTTGGCACAGGTCATTATTCTAGCACGCAACAGTCATTATTTAATATCTTTATGGAAAATTATTTAACTTAAATTAAAATTTAACATGTTAGACTTAAGTTGCCATATTGGTAGTTCTGCCAATGAGGCAGCCCAAGTCTCCCCTAAAAGGGGTAACTTGTTTTATTTTATTTTTTAATATATTTTTTAGCTTTTCTTATTATTTATAATGTTTTATATTGAAATTTTGCCAAATATTTGATAGTGAAACTATCAAGCTCATAATATGTTTAGCCTTTAAATGAATAATATGTGTCAATCTTGCTCATTCTTTTGATGCACCTATGCCAATGCTCATGATTTGTTTTTACATTGCTAGCTCTATCTTTTGTGCCATGTTAGGATTTTGTTCCCCCTAATATAGGACATCCTAGTTTATAATTATCATGCCCAAAACATAAATTTAGAAGAATTTTATATTTTATCTTTAAATTAATCTATCAGAGCTATTAAATTCATTTATCTAAATTAAATCCATTAAAAGTAATCATATACACCAAAATATTTTTCTATAATCATTATTTATTTAAATTGATTTATCCTAGTCAAAAGTTCAATCAATACATCTAGATTTCAATACTCCTGACTATAGACAAATAAAGTAGAAATTGCACAAATCTAAACTTGAAATCTTGAAATTAGATTAGCTTCATTCTATTGGATCCATATTCGGACTTGAAGTATGACAACCATAGAATGAGCTAATAGCTCAACAGGTTATTAGAACCTACAATTATTATTAATACATGATAGTAGAAATAATATGTATGTGATTATTCAATCCAGATCTCTATAAACAAATAATAATCACTATAAATTATATAAATTAGTCTGATCAATCTTAATCAATAAACAATACAAATGAGTGTAATCAATATGTTCTATCAATTATGTACTCATATCATTTACATTACAATATTAGAAACATATATGAATTTATATTTATCAATTATAATAAATAAATGCTATCTTTGTACTACGTCATGTGAATCAACATGCCTATCATGTAATAGAATTTGTCAGATCTCTATTTATAAGCATATTAATTTGTATTAATGCATGTATACCATGTACATATGTTTTGTATTAGTCTTATAAGTCTTATTGCATACATGTATTAATCTTATCATGTATTATGTTCATGTCATATCATATTATATGTAATTATGTAGTATGCATGTCATATAACAACAATAATAAGCAAGGCAGAACATCTAACTATTGTGATATTTTTCCTAGATCAAATCTTGTAGACGCTTCAGATCATATATGAATAAGTTTTAATCATATCAGTCCTATAAATATGAATCAGTCTCATATCACATGGCACAATTCAAGTGATTTCATGTAAGAAGTCATTATTTCATGCCCATTAGTGTGTTAGTCAATCTTTTTATGCATCCTTTTTTATATCTTTTAGAATCACACCACAAACCTTATTTAAATGAAATCCCACCAGCCTACTATCTAGTACATGATAACATGTCTCCGACTAAATAGAATCAATTAATTATTTTTAGCTAGTATTTCTTAATTCTACACATGTATCATATCTTGTGTATCATAATAGCAAACATCTTGTATATATCAAATGCAATTATTATAACATATAAATTTATCCAATGTATTTATCATTATGCATGTATTATGTCAAAATACAAGTTATGCCTAATAAAAAGCAACTTTATGCATGTAATGTTTTCATGTCCAAATTTAATACATTGACTCCAACTCATTTTGAATAAAATTACATATATCCAAAACTAACTAATGAAATCTCAATATAAGACTACCAAAATATTCAGAATGATGATATCTACAACATATTAAAAGTTACATTGTGGAAATTGTCCATATTAGGAGATAATACATTTTTATCAAATTCAGAAGAGAGAAAATAAACAAAACTCAAAATAGTCAAAAATAGGAATATGTTTAAGGTTACCTACAATGATCATAATAATTTTTGTTCTGGTCAGTTCTTTATTATAGGCTTCGCATCTACATTCTAATAAGGGTTTAAATCGTTTAAACTCTGATACGCCTAGGGTTTCCAGCAATTTCGGTTTTGCCCTAATTCCCCCAAAAATGAGGAATTTCTGTCTCCACCAAAAGCAAAGAGAACAAATCACAAGAGGGTTGAAGATGAAAAAGCAAAACCTTTGCATTGGAAAGCCAGAGAAAACAAGATAAAGTTTGTCCACTTCGAGAAGGACAAGATCCCACAAAGAAAACCCTAGAAAGAACAAGAAGGAAACTAGAAAGAAGAAAACTAGAAAGAGAATACAACTTTTTCATAATGCTCCAAACTAACCCAATGGCCCCCTTCATACAATCCAAAAGTCCCTCAACATCCCATTACCCCCACTTAAGTGGGTGGGCCCCTTTTTATAACAGCCGGTCCGCCGCTCTCCCATAGACGCCGCACGGTCTAGGATGGTACCGGGTGACATCCGGTCCATCAATCCGCCCTCTAGAAGACAACCTTGTCCTCAAGGTTTGAAATCTGGAAATTGCCCCTGCATGCTTCGTAATATCTCCCAAGTAGCCTCGTGGTCGTAAGTCCTTCCACTCGATGAGAAACCTCCTTTTGCCTTGATCATTCTTCCCCTCACTTTTTCCTTCACCTGTAGTGGCTCAGTAAGAGTTGCATATCCTCCGGTGAGGCCTCGGGGTATAGTAGGAGTGGTCACGGTAATGATCCCCTATACTCTTCTTGCAATAGTGATCATTGATACAGGATGGATGAGGATGAGGAGGCAACTTGAGACGGTGGCGTTCCACATCCCAACTTTCCTTTCGATCTCGAAAGGCCGTAGTATCGGGAAGAGAGCTTTTCCTTCTTCTGCTAGTCTAAAGTCTTCTGTCGTAAGGCCGTAGCTTCAGGTATACATCTCTCCACCTCAAAAATGTCACATCTTGCGGTGAGCATACCGCCTTGTCTTCATGATCTGTTGGGCTCTCAATAGGTGTTCCCTCAAAATTCTCCCAACCCTTATCCCTTCCTCACAAGTATTGATCCCTAGATATACAGGGGTCGTCCGCCTTCTGATAATTCACCAACGGTGGTGGATCCCTTCCATAAAGAATCCTGAAAGGCGTGAACTGAGTTTGCGGTATGGTAACAAGTGTTGTACCAGTATTCTGCCCATGGTACCATTTGACCCACTGCTTAGGCCTCTCCCCAACGAAGCATCTCAAGTACGTCTCATGCTCCGGTTCACACCTCTGACTGTCCGTGTCTGTCTTGGGTGGTATGCTGTTACGCGCTTCAAGAATTACCTCATTTTGAAGATCTCCTTCCAAAAAGAGGCTCAAGAATACCTTGTCCATCTCGAAGACAATAGAAGTGGGGACCCCATGGCAATCTAACCACCTCTCTGATGAAAGTAGAATGCTACAGTAGGAGCTGAAAAAGGTACCGTAGTGGAATGAAATGGCTATACTTGCTCAATCCGGTCAACTACCATCATTATGTATCGTATACCCAATCAGACTTGGGTAATCCTCAATGAAATACATGGTAACTTCCCTCCCAAATCTTTGTTTGGAAGCACCAAGGGCTTGCCAGCAACCCCACTGGGCAACGGCACAGCTTGATACTTGTTCCGTTGGCAAAATGTCACATTTTGCGTTACGCATGTCTTCGACATCACCTTTAACCCTTTCCAAAAAAATTCGGCTTTCACACCCGCCGATAAGTCCTTCTCCACCCTGAATGTCCACCAACACGGCTATCGTTGGTACTCCCGTAGAAAGAATGGAAAATGCTGAGTCACGGTGTGTACCATCTCGCCCTTGTATAATAAAAGAGGTTCTCCAGGTGATCCCTTTGTTAACCCCTCCTCCCTTCTTGGATAGCCGCCCGAATTCTCTCCTAGCTCCTCTAACAATCATGTTGATTTTCCTTCACCAATTCACCCGCAGCTACAATTGTGGTACAGAATAGTGCCATCAGCTGTGAGACTCCCACGCGGCGAAAGAGCATCCGCCGCCTTGTTTTGAACGCCGCTGGCTTATACTGAATTCTCAATCTCATACCCCAAGAGTTTGGCAACCACGCTCTGATGTTCTTCTGCCACTTAAATCTCTGCTGCCAGTAAGTACTTCGACTCCGCTGATAGTACGAACACAATCGTTGTCCCAAATAGATAAGGCCGGCTTTGAATAGCGCAACAAATGCCATCATTCCCGCTCAATAAACTGATTTTAGCCTTGCTCTACTTTGATAAGATCCGGCTGAAGAAAGCAATCGGCCCTAATGATTTGCATAGACCGCTCCAAACCGCACTCCTGAAGCGTCAGTCTCAACCACAAACTGTTTGTGGGTGAGATTCTGGAATGCAAAAAACCGGGGCACTAGTCATGGATTTCTTCAGGGTCTTCAATGGCCTGCTCCGCCTTTTCTCCCCACTGAAAATTGTCCTTTTTTAACTGATCAGTCAAAGGGACCCGCTATGGGAACATAGCCCTTGTGAACCTCACTGTATAGCCCGTAAGTTCCAAAAAATCCCCTTAGTTCTTTTAAGGGATTTTGGTGTAGGCCAATTCACCATGGCCTCTTATCTTATTTGGTGGTGTCAGCTGCCTACCCCACTCTCCGAAAATGATGTGTCCAGATACTTCCAACCTCCTTCTGAGCGAAAGAAACACTTCTTGCTTCTGGTTGGCATATAGTTGTGCTGCACTCCAATAAGGTCCCGTGAGTACCACCCCAAGATGGGTGATATGGTCTTCTGCAGAGATTGGCTATAACCACCAATATATCAGTCAAAAGACTTAAAACAAACGACTCCTCAATGTAGGGCCGGAAGACCTGATCCATCAAGGGCTTTGGAAAAGTGGAGGGAAGCATTAGTGAGCCCCGACCGGCAATCCACCAGAAACCTCATGAATGGCCCTCATAGGTGTTCGAGGCCGTCTTCTGAATGTCTTCAAGTCCTCAATCCTAATCCTGGTGAATAACCAGACTCAAGTACCTTGGAGAAGATGGTGGCTCCTCCCACAAGTTCATGCCAAAAGTTTCATCTACCACACGGAATAGGGAACTTGTCCAACACAGTCTCCTTGTTAGGGCCCGGTCAGTCTACAGCAGCAATCTGCCAACATGCGTTTTCTTCTTCACTAAGAGTGCAGGACTGGAAAAGGGCCTCACACTTAGATTAGCTGGATCACCTGAGCCTCCACATCTCTGCTCAACCTCTCAATCTCCTCCTTCTGAGCATGAGGATAATCTGTAGGGGTCTCACGCTGAGGGAGCGTGGCCGTCGTTCCAACACACCCACTGAAAGCATGCTCCCTGGACTCAGACAGGTAGTAACCCTGGGCATCTGAAACAACGGAGGAGTGCTGCTGTTAGAAGGTCCTGGGATCACCTCAAGGTATAACTTCTGGCTCTCGTTTCTTCCTCCCATGCCCCCTCTGCCCTGTAGTGTCCATAGATTCAAGAAGCTCCTCTCCCTCATTCTCTACAATAGTCTTAGAAGATAGGACTTCAGGCCATCTGGCTCTGCATAAACTGGGGTTCTCCTGTAGTGTCACTTTCCATGTCCCCTTTCCAATACTAACCATGTATAAGACTTCCTTCCAATACGAAAATCACCTTCATCTCAGCCCAGGAACTGGAGCCACTGCAAGGTAGGGTATCCCGAGTATCCACGTCAGTGCTTCCCAAGTCCAACAATAGAAAGTCTGCAAAACTGTCTCCTCCTCCTTTTTTGCAAATGTGAGGGTCCATCCTTTAACAGAATCACTTTGGTCAGTTGATCGGATGGCCTCAATTCGCATCTACCGATCTAAAAACAGTGCTCCTCTTCCCCGTGCCCGCAAAATAACTCCTAACTACCGCTGCCTCTCCCTCTGGGGTAGCTCAGTGGAATAGGATGAAGATAAGGGCTCCGGTGTTCCCCAGCCGACCTCTCCACCAATCTGCAAGCTATGAAGTGTGGGTGGCCCCCATCAATCAAAACATCACCTTTGTCAACGGAGTCCCGCTCCGGATGTGCAGGCTCGATCTAGACGAGGAGGGTACGAAAAGTCGGACGGTAGTACATTCCAAAAAATATAAAATAACTCATCATCAAAACTTTTACAATAAACTGAAGAGCCACTAAACAAAAAAAATATATATTACCATGTTGTCATTTGCAACTTCTTCTTCTGTAAACATGTTCTTCTCTTTCTGCCATTAATTCTTTTCCTCAGGTAACCCTGTAACATTTTAACTTGTGGTTTAGTTTACTAGTAAAACTCAGTGGGAATTATATAATAATCACATATTATTCTTTATTAGGCCATTGTTTAGTTCTTTACATTCTTTCATTCTTTTCAATACTTTATACATCCTCTGAATAATTTCTTTCAAAATATAATAACCATTTTGTAGATTTAAGGTTTTCATTCATATTTCTTTTTCTTTCCCATTTGCTTTGCATAGGAGCACCGGTCCTCAAAATAACCCGAGGCTACAGACCTTTTCCATTTGATTTCTTTTTTCCTTTTTCCATTCCACCCATAATATTTTTCCATTTCCATAGCCTTTCCTTTCCACTTCATATGTCGTTTCTTTTTCAATCATTTCTTTAAATACATATGGTATTTTCTTTTTTCATGTCATATTTATTTAATTCATTTTATTCTTATACATAATAAATTGATTACAATACCTAGCATGTAAGTCTTTTCAACATCTCCATACATTGTAGTCTTTAAATTAAAACTTGAAAACAGAAGAAATAAGATGCTAAAAATTTGAAATTTCCATAGTATATTACCACTTAACTTTTCAGAGTTTCGACCGATTGCTTGATATAAACGAATAACAATTTCCTTTCTTCCCCTGTAATTCTCGCAAGATCAGCCGCATAACAACTTGATCTTTCACTTTTAAAACCTAATTCAAACAAAATTTTCATTAAATAAAATATGATTCGATAACAAGGTAGTTATAATTTCACTTACAATTGGAACTTCTCAACTCCCAAAATCTCTTATCTTCCAATTTCCCTTTTTTTTTCTCGTTAACAATCCCTTCTCTAAGTCCTTCAAGAATATATCGCTTCACTTTAAAACGAAGTAGGATGAAGAAATTTATAGGAAATTCCTGAAAGAAATTCGACAAAACCTTTTTCGTTATTTCCCTCACCAGAATGTTCTTCCTCTCAATGCAATTCCCCAAAATAGCACTTCTTAACTGTGAGAAAGAAAAGGAGAATTATCGATTCTTATCATTTTGGAGAAATTATTTTTTTTCGCTAAATTAGAAAAACGAAACTTAATTCTTTTTAATTATATCTGGTGGTTGGATTATTGTATTAAGGGATTATTTTTTGTATTTTTGGAAGTTCCTCTTTAGTGTTTAATAGAGAGTGTCTATTCCTAATTAGGGTAAGATAGACAAGCCCTAAGGGGTTTCACTAGGACTTCGATGAAATTTATCCAATAGGGTTAGGTATATTACTTTACTGAATTTAAACTTCTGGATTGGATAATTCCTAAGGGACATCTAGATAACTTAGCTTTTAATGTCATAGGTCGATCACTCAATTTTGGGGGTTATGAGGAGGTTACTTAGATTTTGGGTCTAGAAGTGCCAACATAACTTTGGGCACATTTGACTGACATCTCTTACTTATTAGGAGTTTTTCGCCTTCTGAAGCCTTCGGATTCGTACCGCACATTTTTTCCTGTCCTGTTCCGCCTCTCTGTGCGTTCCCGAAAAACAGTTCTGTTCCGCGATACTATTAGTGTTCTGTTCGCTGTTACCGGTATCTTAAAGGGTCGGGCGGCCGTTCGGTTGAACCGGCCGGAAGAACCGGTTATCACAACCTTGTACATGCATCTCCCTTTCTCTCGCTTCATTCATTGGTGGAATGCGATGTCCGCGCGGCTATGGACGTTGAGTGAGACCTCACCATAGCAAATGATGGTGCTCCTTTCCTCCTCTCACATTCCTCCTCATTTGCCCCTATGTCTCTCCTTCCTTCCTATCCTCTCTGCTCTCTGAATCCCACTATGATCACAGTAGTGTCTTCTCCTTACACCTTTGTCCTGGTGTAACTTCTCATACACAGGTAGCGAAAGGCCCTCTGGCCGTTTTGTTCCCCTTCAGCTCTGAATCGTCAATCTTTTGAACCTTGGTTCACTGCCATAAGTGGTTTTAATTCCTTTTGGCGTACTCTCCTCTAGGAAGGAAGATGGTAGCGTCTCCTTGTGGGCCTCACTGTCATGAAGGGGGGGTCGGTAAGTGGGGTAAGAAACCTGATCTCCTCGTGGCTCCCACACTTCAGCTTGTCTCACCAGCTGTGCCAGTCTCCAATTATCTTCACTACCCATGTGCGATCAAGCTGACTCTGATGGCTGCTTCTCTGATGTGGGGGGGCTTCAATAGCCCCTTCCATGAAAATCCCTCCAAAAGGTCAGACCTGGAATCCCCTCTTAATCCCGCCGAGAGGTACTCAAAGTGCCCTGTACCCTGCCAGCTCGTCCCTCCTGCACTAGAGGCAGAACAGAAACTTAGCTCATAGTATGTTACCGTCAGCTCTAGCCCCGGAATCTATGAAGTAGGAGGTCCTTGAACTCCTCCAACTCCTAATTTTTCTCCCTTCAACGCCATTGAAACCAGGCCACAATGATTTCCCTCCAAACATACGGACCGCCATCAACTTTTCCTCTTCTGTTGACGCCATTCAACCACCTGGGCAATAGTAGGCGCTCACCTGTAGGATCCACCCATAAGCATCCTCTCCTTCAAAATTAGGAAGGCTTTAATTTTCTCATGCGGTGGTCGCTCGGTTGAAGGGTCCTTCCATCTCGCCCATGTCTCCGAGTGAATCCCTCTCGGGTGTCTTAGCCCCTCCCTTTCCCCAGGGTAAGGGGATTTTGGATCCCCTCCGCATGGTGGTTCTCTTGGCTCACCATATTAACCCATGCCGTAGTCACCCTTCTTCCTCCTTGCTCCCACGTGGCACGGTTCCCTTCCCTCCGGATATCCCCCATCCTTGATTCGGCCTGACCTTCACGTGTGCTGTGGAGGCCTGACAACGAGCCATGTAGGCTGGCCCCTGAGCATACACGTCATGTCCCCCAAAGGCCGCCACTGCAGACCCTTCTCCCCTTCCCGTTGGCCATTTGCCTTCGCACTGCCATGTTTCACGGTCTGATCTTACTCCTTTTCCCTAATTGGGGAAATTAGGGTTAGGGTTAGGGTTGGGTTAGGGTTAGGGTTTGTACACCCACTGGCGCTAGGAGATTTCCCTTTTTTCCTTAGGATTTTGATGGAACAACTTGGGCTTCTAAAAATCTATACAATTTCGATCATTTTATTTACTCTTCACATTCCCCCCCAAATTCTCCTCTGGGTCTGAGATTTTCCCTCTCACGAAGAAGTTTCTCACACTGCACCCCACTTCTCTTTTCAAATTGGCCAGATTCCCTCCAAAACTTCTATAGATCTAAACCTCCTTCTTTGATGCAGAGATGGCCGTCTGCCTCCTAGGCTGATCGAGAAGCTCTGATATCCAAATTGATACGCGGTTAGGTTTAGAGCCATATAGGGTTCCACAATTTCGGTTTTGTGCCGCTATCATTCCCGTGCCAAAAAAAAATGAGGAATTTTCCTCTTTCTTCCCTTCCACCAAAAGCAAAAGAGAAAACAATCACACGAGGAGAGTGAGATAAAGCAAGACCTTTGCATTAAAACCACGAGCAAGAGAAACAAGATAGAAGTTGTCCACTTCTGAGCGTTCGGAGAAGGGAAGATCTCCACAAATCTCTCTCAACAAACAACAAAACAACTCATTGAAGTCATCCTACCTATGGATAAATTTCAATCCAGTCCTAAGTGAAACGCCCTTAGAGCTGTTATCTTACCCTATTAGATAGACACCT
>NW_021483792.1:0-768 GCF_001605985.2 Dendrobium catenatum | reverse complement strand
AAAAACAAGTAACCTGTAAGGAAGACAGAAAATAACAGCAAGAACTAACTGCAAAACCATGAAAAGGCTACTACATATGGGAAATTACAATCAATAAGACTCAGTAAAATAAAGAACCAGAACTAATACATCATATAAAACCATCAGTTAATAACCCACGTCGGCAAGGCAGAGGCTCCAGTTGCTAGAGAACAAGTTGAAGGCCATCACAGAGCCTCCAACTTGCGAAAATACGTGCCCGGTTGCCACACAGGCCGTCCAGGGCAGCCATAAGTAACTGGTTCTTCACATCATTGTCAGATTGTAGAATTGCACCCAGCAGTAGTAACCCACGGTACCAAAATTGTCATAACAGTAAACCAAAGAAATGAGCATCATGTTCTTCAAAAAAATGAATTGGACCTGGTAGAAAGAGAGCAACAGCCAAAGTCCCAAAATGTTCTTCCCAGGTCTGAAATAAAATGAAAGTAACAGCTAGAGCTACCAAAGCTTCCAAAATTCCAAAAAACCCGTTGCAGCAACAATAAGCAGAAGGGCAGTCCACCAAGAATAAATTCCAACATAGCCATGAGACAAACAGGAAAAACTGTAAGATTAAATACCCGTAAACCTTAGCTGTAGCTTGTCTTTGTTTTTCCATTTTGAAATTTTTAAACGTATGACATCAGTGATATTGCAAATCAGTTTGACCGAATTGGTTCTAAGGTTTGAGAATCGGTGGCTGTTTCTCTCACGCCACGTGTGATACACAATACAGCTCACAGTTAA
>NW_021483791.1:0-219 GCF_001605985.2 Dendrobium catenatum | reverse complement strand
AAAAAGTCATCCCAAACCAAACCTAAGATTTCGCTTGGGACAACTTTATCATTTCTTTCTAAAACATCTTTTAAGTAAAAAAATTCTAATTTACGAAAAATTTTAACTAAGGTTTCGTTTGGGATGGCTTTCTTTCTGCTAAGTTGTTTTAAGAAGCAGAAAGAAATCAGTCCAAAACAAAGCCTAAAACACTATTTTAGAAAGCATTAAAAAAGCTGT
>NW_021483790.1:0-237 GCF_001605985.2 Dendrobium catenatum | reverse complement strand
TTTGTTTTTAGTGGTGCCCGGCCACTTTACTTTTCTGCAAATTCTGGGTGTAATATGGACGTTGGACATTGGATATTATAATTTCGGATTATTTAATTTGTTTGTTTACATTGTTTGTGCAGTAGCTTTTTTTAGGGCCCTTACTTGCCGTATTTTGTTTTAGCCTGGATTCGAATCGAAGAGATTTTTTTTTGTAAGGATACGCTCAAAATTCTTCTATTTGTAATTTTAAATAAA
>NW_021483789.1:0-233 GCF_001605985.2 Dendrobium catenatum | reverse complement strand
GTCCTGCCACCCAAACGAACATATCAACACTAATTCTTCCAACTCCTACCATATAATGCACTCTATATGATGTATATTTGCTACTTCAAGCCAAGACCTTTATAAGGGCCTCATGTGTAGTCAATTGCAAGCACTAGTGGATTCATTCAAACTGGGCCAGATCCTGTGATTTTCTTCCTCTTTAGGGGTTTCCACATAAAAATTCTAGAGTCTCATATAAACGCTACAACCAT
>NW_021483788.1:0-203 GCF_001605985.2 Dendrobium catenatum | reverse complement strand
CTGACCAAGTCGAAGGGACAATGCCTCGCTCAACAAAGCTATCAACAGCAGGGGAAAAGTACCGGGGGACTGGCATGATCTCGTCGTCCACAGTGGATTCCACAGGATCCTGTATGTCAGTACTCTGTGGGACGCCGACACTATGGAACAACGATGCATGCCAAGCGGATTGTGCTGGCACATAGAGAGTGTGCAGCTCTTGT
>NW_021483787.1:0-353 GCF_001605985.2 Dendrobium catenatum | reverse complement strand
ATGAACTACTACCTCAGCAGGTAAACCTGGCATTTCATCGTATGTTCAAGCAAAGCAATCCCTAAATTCAGACAAAAGTTGGATCAAATCTTGGGTTTCACCCTCGCTCAATAGAGCACTTATGAAGATTGGACGGGGATCGTCATCGGTCCCCAGGTTAATTTCTTTTAATTCATTGATTTTCGATTTGATTCCTTCTTCTAATTTAGGGGGTGCATCCCGAACTTGAAGATCATCAGGATCATCTAAAGTCTCCAAACATAGCCCAACAAGAGGATAGAAAGGATCTGCAGGGACATTTGGCAATTCAAGATGTTAAGTTATCATTAGGTAATACTCATCATCATCGAATG
>NW_021483786.1:0-253 GCF_001605985.2 Dendrobium catenatum | reverse complement strand
TTTTTTATTTTTTATTATTTTTTTAAAATAAAATAAGTTAAATAAAAAAAAAACTAGTTAAAGATAAACTAAAATAGATACATAAAAACAACATTATATTCTCCCCTTTGACATTATCAAAAAGAAAAGGAGCACAAAAAAAAATATTAAAAACCGACTAATAAAACATCAAACCATCCCTTATCGGGTGAAGACGATATTTTTAGAATAATAAGTTTGAAATTTCAAATTTTCTTAAAATAAAAAGTTACCT
>NW_021483785.1:0-269 GCF_001605985.2 Dendrobium catenatum | reverse complement strand
TTAAAAAATTGGTCAAAACTTCAAAAATTCATAATTTAATCTAAAAATTCAAATTCAACAAACTTAGTGTCTAATTACTCCTCTTAAGAGCTAGTATTTAAAAAAATATTAAGATTTTAGACTTAACTTTAATTTTAAAAGTTAAGTTTTGACCACCTTAATTAAAGTGCATTAAATAATCTCAAAAATTCTAAAAATTCAATAATTAACTAAAATTTCATAAAACATTTATTTGATAAATAAAATTAATCAATCAACCCTTTAATATA
>NW_021483784.1:0-326 GCF_001605985.2 Dendrobium catenatum | reverse complement strand
ACATTAACTTTACAAATTGTAAAAAAATCATCACAAATGATACCTACAATTGCTGGATAGAGCTGAAAATCTTTTAGACTATGAATTATCAAATTTACGGAGAACTGATCTTCTATATATGTCCCTCATTTCTTCAAATCAGAGGATTTATCTATGCTCATCACCTTTTTTAAAAGTTAATTTTTCAAATATTTTTAGACTTTTATTACATCAAACTATTGACGCGCGCTAAGAAATAACTTAATTAAGATTTTAGCATTGGTAATCTATGCTTTGTTAGCACAAACACAACTTTGTCTATTACTGATAATTAAACAAGATTAGAA
>NW_021483783.1:0-303 GCF_001605985.2 Dendrobium catenatum | reverse complement strand
TTCACCCTATTCAGAACATAACATGCAGTGCTAACCTCCTCAGTCCAAAAATATCTAGGAAGTGAGTATTCTGCCAACATTGCTCGGGAAGCTTTTATTAATATTCTATTTTTTCTTTCGACTATCCCATTATGCTGAGGGGTTCTAGATGCAGAAACATTGTGATCAATTACTTTTTCCTTACCAAAATCTTTAAATCTCTCATTCTCAAATTCTCCTCAATGATCACTTTGTATAGAAATAATTTCACACCCTAATTTCCTTTTAATCCAAGTCAAAAAATTTTTAAATTCCTCAAATGAT
>NW_021483782.1:0-860 GCF_001605985.2 Dendrobium catenatum | reverse complement strand
CAAGATAAATATGTTTTAGCTGGCTGCAATGAAGAGGTCAAAACCAATCGGTTTATCTGGTGTCTCTGAAGCTGGTACAATTAAAAGTTTGTATACATCAATGGTTCTGGAGGAGAACAAATGTGGTATTTCTGTTGGTGACAGGAAAAGGAATTTATTTGAAATATCTATTGCTCCTGAAGCTGCTTGCCTAAATTCATCTCATAATGGAATTCAAGTTTGCAGTTCATGTCATGCAGAATTTTCTCGTATGGAATCTCTTCCTTCTCCAATTAATGCAGCATTAAAACCAAATTAAACCAAAAAAAGAATCCAAAACAAAAGCTGTTTCTGCTCCACATAGTGCTTCTTCCACACCAAAAATTTGTGGTCGCCCATCTGGGACAGCAGAGGTAGATATAAAAAGAAAAGCATGTAATAAAGCTTTCATGTCTAATCTTGACGAAAGAAGTGTACTGAATAAGCCTAGCTTAAGTCCTCGAATGACCAAAACAACAGTGAAAAGCAAGTTTTCCTCTAAGAAAGGCAATCAGGAACCATCACAGCCAACTGGGAGTTCTAATAGGTCTGTAAATGTTAATGAACCTGGGGAAGTTTCCAGTGAAACCAAGTTGGGTTGCTTGAAGCCTGTTTTTGCACCATCAGGTGCTATGAAGCCTGATGTTACTGTTGTGTGTAACTATCAATGCAGTCCAAATAATTGTGGTTTTAGAAATGCGACGGCTTCCAAACTGACCAATTATTCAAGGTCCAAAGAAAAGGGGAATTATTCACAAAGCTCTATGAGCAGCCTTGGTGATAATAGTAGTAGCACAAGCAATACTGATGAGAGCAATCAAAGTGGCTCTAGTGTGGTTCGT
>NW_021483781.1:0-833 GCF_001605985.2 Dendrobium catenatum | reverse complement strand
TTATGTGATGCTTTCAAAGACTTGATTTCAATTTCCACGATTGAGAAAAAATTACTTTGTTTTATTAATTATGAGATATTTTCTTTGAAAACAAGTCTTGAATGGATCTTCTTATCCTATTTAGTTATTCTGAGTTAGGCCTCTATTTCCAAAAGAATTTTGTACCCTGAAGGATGTCCGATCTAGGGTTAATAGAAACAGATGTTCTACCTTCTTCTGATTGTGATTTGTTAAACTCCTTGATTTCTTGGAACTTTAAAAGTTTAACTTTTTGAGAAATTCTCTTATGATGCATCCTTAAAACAAAAAAAATTAAAAAAATTAAAATCCAAAATATTCATTTTTTTATTTTCCTTGTATTTTTGCTTTCTATTACTGTGTTTTTTTTATCTATTTTTCTTTTTTTGTTTGAGGGCTTTGATCATCACCATCCTTCTTTATGTTTCAAATTATAGTCACATCGTCCTGGCCGATACCTTTATCATCCTGGACGATAGGGAAAATTCTCTTTAAAATCCATCTACTGACCTTTTCTATGCTTGCTGTAACTCATCGTCCTGGACGATCCTATATCGTCCTGGACGATTTGATCGAACTCTGTTGCAATCATAATGATAGTCCTGGCCGATAGAATATTTCATCTGGCTGATGCATTTTATGTGCAACATCCTGGCCGATACACTGGATCGTCCCGGAGGATCCATGTGTCAGCACTGTTAAATCCTTAAAATCAGCCCCGAACGATCCATTATTGGACAATCGGCCAGGCCGATCCATTATTCATCCTGGACGATACACGTGGCAGTGATTTAAAATGTTTTAACTTTGGCCGG
>NW_021483780.1:0-207 GCF_001605985.2 Dendrobium catenatum | reverse complement strand
TCGTGATATAATATAACTAAATGCAAAATGCCTAAATAATTTTTTCCTCTATTTTAAATTTGAAGATTACATGTGTGTTTCAACTTGTAATAGTAGTAAGAAAATTTTGGATAGACTTTAAATAACTAATGAAGGAACTAGTGAAGTGAAATAATCTCACATTAATTTATTATTGCACGAATATGAACTTTTTTTTCATGCAACCTA
>NW_021483779.1:0-315 GCF_001605985.2 Dendrobium catenatum | reverse complement strand
TGACACCCGGCAACTTCTGAAGAGAACCAATATGTGAAGTTTCCTTCATATGCCGCAATTTAGTGCCCCTAGCCATCTTATTAGTTCCTTTCATTATTCCAGATTTGGAATCCGAAAACTTCAGCACCTTAGGAACAAGCAATTGAGCAGGTGAAACCTTAGTTTTTCTGCTATGATGTGAACCACCCATTCCTTTCATTGCACCAGCCCTGGCTTTCCCCAACTCATCCATTGTTGCATTCTGAAATTGAATTTGTTCCATGCTACAAGAATTATCCTGAGCCAACATTTCCATATTAACCTTCTGAGCTTGTG
>NW_021483778.1:0-209 GCF_001605985.2 Dendrobium catenatum | reverse complement strand
GAAACTAGTTCAATAATATAGTTTAAAATCATAATACGTGCGTTACTTCCCCAGTAACGAAGACAAAAAACTTGATGGGGGCTATGCGGTCAACAATGTGCTACATACAGTGCTAGCATGTAATATGAATATGCTGTCACGACCCAACCCGACGGGGACGGATCCCGCCCGACCCGGATCGCGACAGAACCTTCTTATCCAGGATCTGG
>NW_021483777.1:0-257 GCF_001605985.2 Dendrobium catenatum | reverse complement strand
GAAATGGGAATATGAGTTTTAGGTGATTACCCGTCTCATCGTAGGTATCGCATTGGGCTCCTTCCCACCGTGCTACGAGAGCGCGTATAGGTGGTTCCCCGGTCCGCCACAAACGACGAGAATGGGAAATCTGAGTTTTAGAAGTTTATACCTTTGGGGTCGGCGGCGATGATGGAAAAGAAAGTGTACAAAAAATATTCCACCACTTTTATTCTCTCTTTTTTTTTTTGCTCTCTTTTCTTCTTTTTTTTTTTGGA
>NW_021483776.1:0-848 GCF_001605985.2 Dendrobium catenatum | reverse complement strand
CGGGAGCTGAATTAGCATTACCACAAACACCAGAAGTGCATATTTCAGCAGCAACTGGCCCCTTCCCCAGGACCCCGGCAGGACCTATCCACTCCATCGCCTCATTTGGATTACCATTCTTCTCCATATTGTTGGCGGCATTCATTGTCCCACCCATAACCACCTGATTCCTTCCCGCTCTGTGCACATTGTGTACCACGTTCCCCTGAGCGGGAGCAAGATCCTGGATCCTGCACATTCCTCCGAATGTAAAGGGAGCCACAGGAGGTTTAACATTGCTACATTCGCGCAACATACCGTCCACCGGCCGTACACAGTCGGAGCTTGAACCACCATCAACCCTCTTACGGCCAATCTCCTCCCGATATACCATCCTGTCCTCATCCCGGTCACGGATTTCCGCCGACAGCGAGCCCGTGTCCTTCCGCAGACCGTCCTTAATTTCCTTTAGGAAATCCTCCACTTCTCTACCTACCATAATATCCATGACCTCCTCACGAACCAAGGAGTCTTGCGCTAGAGCTGCAGGGACTTCCAGCTCCATTGGCGGCGAGTCCCCCACCTCCACATCGGATCCGACCTTCGGTCCATCCAATAACATGGATGCAATCGGAGACACCATCGAGGAGCCAAGCAAGCCCCCCAGGGGTTGTCCAGATAAAGCCCCCCCAGATCCAGCATCCCCAACAGAGTTATCAGACGATAATGCCCTAACAACTGTCGAACCACAAGAGCTGGATTTATCAGACGACAATGCCCTCGCAGCAGTCGAACCACTTCCGCCTTTCACCGGAGACCGAGTGTAAACCAACTGTTTCATCGAAGTGCAGGAACCAGCAGTCCCGTTC
>NW_021483775.1:0-406 GCF_001605985.2 Dendrobium catenatum | reverse complement strand
TTTTATGAGAAAAACACGATTGAGGATCGCATTTTCTTTGAAAATGCAGTGAAGTATCACGTTTTCAAAGGAAAACGTGATGGAGGATCGCATTTTCTTAGAAAACGCACACCTGCTTTGCGTTTTCTTTAAAAACACAATTCCTGTACACAGGTATGCTCCTTTTTAAAATTATTTACTATTATGCTCATTCTCTCAAATGATTTTTAAAGCATGTTCCTTCTCAAAATTTCGCCTTAGCTATTACTTTTTATTTATAATAAATATTGATAGGAATTATATTATTTAGATAAATATTTTACCTATTAAAAATTAAATAGGTTAAAATTTTAGAATTTTGTATTATGTATCTAAATACATTAAATTTTTGCCTATAATCTAGTATTCTAGCCTATGGTGTGAGGTG
>NW_021483774.1:0-313 GCF_001605985.2 Dendrobium catenatum | reverse complement strand
TTTTAGAAATTTGAGTTTGAAAGAATGACTTCTCTATGCTTTAACTGTGGTAGAGTTGGTCATGAGAAGAATAAATGTCCAGATCTAAAACTATACTCTATTAAAGGTGACCATGTTAAACCAGTGAAGTCTATGGTAGAGGATGTTCCTAATATGAATTCAGAAACAATTATTAATTGCAAGGCGAAAGAAGATGCTTATGATGGTGATGATAACTATGGACCTTGGATCCATGTTAACTATGGAAGAAAAAGAAAATATAAGAATAATGACACCTGGAAACCATTGGTGCGAGACTCGATTGTTATGAAGA
>NW_021483773.1:0-248 GCF_001605985.2 Dendrobium catenatum | reverse complement strand
CTATCACACAATAAGCCCGATGCATTCCTCCACTTCAGCCATCCAACTTAAATTATGCTGATAATATTCCCATCAATTTCACCATCACTCTAAATAATAGATCCAAGATATCTAAATGTATACTCTTATTAATGACTTGATCACCCAAAGTAATTAAAATCCCCTCACTAGGTCAATTGCTACTAAAATTACACTCCATATATTCAGTTTTAGATCAACTCAAGAGAAAACTTTTAGACTCTAAAGTT
>NW_021483772.1:0-288 GCF_001605985.2 Dendrobium catenatum | reverse complement strand
AATTAATTTCGTCTGGACGAAAATTTTACAGAGACCCGATCGTCCTGGACGATATTTAATTTCGTCCCGGACAAATAGGACTTTGAAAAATTTTCAAGCCAGTTCCTATTCGTTCTATGTGCTCAATAGGAGATAACTGTCTGATCGTCCCGTACGATATGATATCGTCCTATACGATCAGTATAAATTTTATATGATCTCCTTATGTGTGTGTGTATTTTTTTATACACTCAATTACAATCACTCCCTTTCAAATTTAATTCAAAGAAAGTACAAGCTTCAAATTCA
>NW_021483771.1:0-1305 GCF_001605985.2 Dendrobium catenatum | reverse complement strand
TGATACGATAAATTCACTAGGGGTGTCAAAATCTGACACGACCTGAAACTTGATCTGAACCCGACCCGAAAAATTTCGGGTTCAGGTCAACATGGTTGCCATATGTGTTGGGTTCGAGATTCCAACTAGTTTAAAAAAAGGGTTAGGCTCGGTTTGACCAAACAACCTGAAATAAACATAGGTTTGACCCACATCGCTTCCACATAAGTCCTCCGACCTCTGTGTTTAGCTAGCGGCTTACCCACACATGTGTCGTGTCCGTGTAAGATGGCGTAGCGTCAGCTAGCAGCTAGCCCTCACACCTGCGGTCCTGACCCGCACTAGCTACTCTCGAGTTGGACCTGGCATCGCTCGGACATCCTATTGCCCCATAAGGCGCACGCTGGCGGCTGGCCCTCACACCGGCAGACTATTGTTAATCATGTCCTAGCAGACCAAACCCGCGGGATGCAGTCTCACCCTACGTACGTTAGCCTCGCCATGTACATGCCTTCCGTGCCAGCAGTTGAGCCGCTAAGCCAGGTAGCCTTCAGGTTCACATTTTGCAAATGGGGTCGTGGGTCAAGTCGGGTCAACTCGATAACTCGTGCGGATTGGGTTCGAGTTAGAAATCCTTAGCCATTTGAAAAACTGGGTCGGGTTCGAGTTGACCTGGGTCAACTCGGGTTTAGCTCAAACCTGACCCGTTAACACCACTAAAATTCACTATTGTTGGAGTTTGATTCATACATTTTAAAGCAATGCATCTAATTAAAGTAAATACTTAAATTTTGAAATTATAAAACTATTATTTTCATTGTAATTCTTCTTAATCCTAACCAATCCAACCAAGGCAAATCAAAGTACTAATAAATGACTTGGACAAACTAAAATAATTTTTTTGGTGTATAATTTGTAACCATAAGCTGAAAACCAAATCAAACAACTGAAATATGTATAATTACAATTTTGATAAAGTTGGCTATGATTTTTATGTTGTATGGTCATTTTGTTAGCAGATATATGCTAGCCACGTCATTATCTTGTTCTGTTATCAAGAAGACACATGGCATCATAGTATTGGTCCATATGTATTTTCTATTTCTATAAATACCATTTACTGTAAACAAACTAATCAAGGAAATAATAATTTCTCCATTTCTTGTTTCTTTCTATTCTGGCTCTCGGCTCTGTCCAAGCTATCACATTTTAGTTCAATTCAATTTCAAAATAAAATTAATTTAGAAAATAAAATAAGTCCCGTACAACGTAGCAAGAGTCTCTGTAGCTTACACGTGTATAAACAACAAAAATACGACGTAAACC
>NW_021483770.1:0-234 GCF_001605985.2 Dendrobium catenatum | reverse complement strand
ATGATCAAGCCAAATTTCAATCGTCCAGGACTATTCCTAGGGCGATGCTCTGGCCGATCTTCTTTTATTTATACTGATCAGCCAGGCCGATGTCCATATCTGCCTGGACGATAAAATCGGCTACTTGTAATTAATGAGCTCCTCTTGAGCTCTTTTATTTAAAGAGCTCTTATTCAATGTTTTTTAAGAGACCTTTGGCTGCTGCCTTGACTTGAGAAGACCTTGAGGAGAGAA
>NW_021483769.1:0-200 GCF_001605985.2 Dendrobium catenatum | reverse complement strand
GGTAACTTTGGCTGATGGGTCACCAGGGTTGGTGAACGAAGAGCAAGGTGAGTGGACTATTGTTAGTAGAAGAAGGAGACGCAAACCAGTAAGGAATGGTGTGAATTTGACGGAACAGAGGATTGCTCAGTCCGGAACAGCAAGGAGAACCTCCAACAGTTTTGCTTGGAAAGCTGTTAGTAAGGGGGATGTCCATATGG
>NW_021483768.1:0-257 GCF_001605985.2 Dendrobium catenatum | reverse complement strand
CTTATTCTTAAAGACCAATTTGGTTCCAACTACATTTGTTCCATTGGTCTTTTTACAAGCTCCCAAACATCATTCCTAATAAATTAGTTTAATTCCTCTTACATGGCTAAGTTCCAAAACTTATCAGACAGGCTTGATTGATATTGGTGGGTTCAATCATTAAGATAAAAGCTGAGTGCTTCACTTCCTTTATAAGTCTACACCTAGTTATAACACCTTAAAAAGAGTCTCCTAATATTAGTTCTTTAGGAAGACTA
>NW_021483767.1:0-250 GCF_001605985.2 Dendrobium catenatum | reverse complement strand
AAAACCCCAAGGATAAAAATCATGAGTTATATTATTGATTACAAATGATGTCCTTGTGTGCAATTGGAGAAAGTATTAATAATACATAGTAGACATGTTTTGTTTGATAGTTCTCCCTTAAAGAGAGGATATTATAGAAAAAGAAGTTCAATGAAGTTTTGATATTGATGGTAGGAGTCAAATTTAGTATCTAAGGCATGCATTGGCCTTATTGGCGATAGTGTAAGCATGCGAAAATGGTCAAGAGACT
>NW_021483766.1:0-241 GCF_001605985.2 Dendrobium catenatum | reverse complement strand
AAATGATGAAAATTATGATGATAATATTGATGAAAAAATGCAATCTTTTTGTTGAGCCTGCTATACCTTCAAAATTAATAACACTAACAACACTTGAAGTTCAAAGTACCAGTGCTCGTGTTGGTGTAGAGATTGATAAGTACTTGAAGTTGTTTCAGATATTAAAGCCAAATATGTTTAAGGGAGTAATATACTTTATAGTTTATGATTGAATCATCAGGATTTAGAAGAACTTGAATGG
>NW_021483765.1:0-335 GCF_001605985.2 Dendrobium catenatum | reverse complement strand
AAATATGTACAACTAACATATATTTATATAATATAGATTTTCTTATATAATTCAAAGCATATTATTTCTCTTTTTATAATTACATTGATTTTAGTAGTAAGATTTTGGCTACTTGCTAGGTTATATGTTCATTACATGATTTTTATAAATTTTCAGGAAAGGGTAAAGATCATGTGACATGAGGCACTAGACAATATCTTTAGTTTCCTTCTAGTACTTATAGTTTCTTTTTTATAAATTTTGGCTACTTGCTAGGTTAAATGCTTATTACAAGATATATTTATAGTGATTGTAGCTAGTCTTTTATGACATTATTATTATATACATGACATTTT
>NW_021483764.1:0-235 GCF_001605985.2 Dendrobium catenatum | reverse complement strand
CTGGTTTCCTATAGGCGCAAGCCCCTATGGTTAATTACCCCTCCCGATAACGAGAGAGAACTTTCAATTAAGGCTAGTCGTCGATCAGATACGTATAGATATACGTGTTATCTGGCATATAGTAGCAGCATAGATTTAAATTATTGAAAAATTTGGATTTGAATTTGGGTATTTGGAAATGTTTGATATTTAAAATGGAAAATTTCATCATCTTTCACTTAAAGCAGATGGTGGG
>NW_021483763.1:0-220 GCF_001605985.2 Dendrobium catenatum | reverse complement strand
AGTTATTACCTGATGAAGATGAATCTTCCAAATCATTAGAAACAAGTACAACTTCGATTATTCCTTTCAAACGTAGTCTTTGAATTGAAACATCCAAATAAAAACTCCAAAACTTCACCTCTAATTGATGGATGTATTCTTTATTAAAAGGATGTATTCTTTATTAAAAAAGGTCAGAAATTCAATAGAAGGTATCCATTAATCATACATGAATAATGAA
>NW_021483762.1:0-1335 GCF_001605985.2 Dendrobium catenatum | reverse complement strand
TTTCTTTAAATCTAGCCATGGGTTGCGTCAAGGTGACCCTTTATCCCCGGCTTTATTTATAATTGCTGCTGACTATCTTTCTAGAAGTTTGGATTGGCTCTGTAAAAGACATCCTAATTTATTGTACCGGACGGGGGGTGGCATTCCCATTACCCATTTATGTTTTGCAGATGATTTTATTATTTTTATGAATAGTTCTTTGACTAATATTAAGATTCTTATAAAGCATTTAAAGGAGTTTCAAATTTTGAGTGGGCTTTCTATCAATAAGAACAAAAGTTCTTTTATTGTTTCTAAGTATGCTAGTCAAGGGAAGATTAATGATATTAAACGGGTTTGTGGGTTTAATTGCTCTACTATGCCTTTCAAGTATTTGGGTGCCCCTATTTTTAAGGGCCGGAAGAATCGTTTTCTTTTTGAGGATATGGTCACAGCTTTCCATAACAAGATTACTAATTGGTCTACTAACTTTCTTTCTTTTGGTGGTAGACTTGTTTTGATTAAAAGTGTTTTAAATTCAATTCCTATATTTATTTTCCATACCATTAATCCTGCTTCTTCTACCTGTCTTAGATTGGAAAGAATTATCAACAAGTTCTTTTGGGGTTCTAATAATAGCAGATCTTGCATTTTGTGGTCTTCTTGGTCGAATATGTGTGGCCCTTATGACGAAGGTGGTCTTAACTGTAAGAGCATTTCTGATATGGCTAATGTTTTCTCTTATAAATTGTGGTTCTCTTTTAGGTCTAATGTCAGTTTATGGGCTAAATTTATGCATGCTAAGTATTGTCATGATAGGCATCCTACTATTTGTACTATCAAGGCTTCTGATTCCTCTGTTTGGAAGCGGTTAATGAAGGTGAGGAGGTTTGCCGAACCTTTTATCCAATGGGGGTTGGGTAAAGGGGATATTTATTTTTGGCAAGATAATTGGTTAGGGATGGGTTCCATTGACAATTTAATTTCTTCTCATACCATTTGCTCTACCAAGGTAAGTTCTTTGATTGACAGAGGTTCTTGGAATGTTGATATGTTGAGACCTCTTTTACTTGAGGCTATTTTTAATCAAATTTTAAGCATTCCTTTAAATATTATTGAGAACGACCGGATTTTATTTAAAACTGCTACTAATGATCTTTTTAGCATTAAAGAGGTTTGGAATGATTTTAGAATCATAAAGGATTCTTCTAGGATTTTTGCTAATATTTGGCATAATAATATCCCTATGTCGTATTCTATCCTTACTTGGAGGTGTTTGAAGGGTTTTCTGTTGGTGGATGTCAGGCTTTGGAGAAAATGTTTTTACTTACCTTCTAAATGTCATTGCTGTGCTGA
>NW_021483761.1:0-249 GCF_001605985.2 Dendrobium catenatum | reverse complement strand
AGCTGCATTCAGTGACAGTTCAAGCTTAAAAACTTAGGCTAATTTTCTTCCACTAAAAACATGCACTGGTTGAGAAGAAAAGTATCATCAAAGTGACAAAACCCCAAAAATAAAAGCCAAAGCTAGGATGAGGTGCTCACATTTCAAATCTAAAGCGCTAATTTTTAGAAAGGAACTGATGTTTCTTGAAGGGGAATTTAATTGACAACTTCCGCCCTATTTTTGACAATTTTTAGATTTTTATCTTTG
>NW_021483760.1:0-943 GCF_001605985.2 Dendrobium catenatum | reverse complement strand
GTTTGGACTCATTAGCACTGCCAGCTTGGGAGGGAAAATCTACGGTTTTATGATTATCGATGACTACTCGAGGTTTGCTTGGAATAGATTTCTATCATATAAAAATGAGTCTTTTGATAAGTTTAGAGCCGTCATCACTTAGATTTAAAAAAAGTTAGGTTATGAGATCTTAACCATCCATAGTGACCATGGGGGAGACTTTAAAAAAGAGAGATTTTGAGATTTTTGAGAGGGTAAGGGGATTAGCCACAACTTCTCAGCTCCTAAGACCCCTTAGTAGAATGGGGTAACTGAATGGAAGAACCGGACCTTAGTGGAAGCCGCTAGATCCATGCTTGCTGAGTATTCGCATCCAAAATACTTTTGGGCTGAAGCGGTTAACACAGCTTGTTATGTGTTGAATAGGATGAATGTTAAAGCCAAATTAGATAAGACAACCTATGAGATCCTTAAGGGTAGGACACCCAATCTTTCCCACCTTCATGTCTTTGGTTGTAAGATTTTCATTCACAATAATAGGAATTCTCACTTAGAAAAATTTGACCCAAAATCTGATGAAGGAGTGTTCTTAGGATATTCTAGTGTTGGGAAGTCTTTTAGGGTGTTTAATAAGAGGACTTTGGTGGTGGAAGAAACTACTCATGTAGTGTTTGATGAGTCTGATCCAATAAAGCCTAGAGTTGAGGATGATGATGATGTTATAGAGATTACTGCTGGAGTAGAAAATTTAGAGAATTGGGTAGAGCACTAGAACACTGATGGAGTTGGAGAGGTTACCCAAGGAGTCGAAAATGTAGATATGGAGGAAAGGGTTGAACCTTCACATACTTTTTCAAGAGATTGGAGATACTCTTAGAGTCATCCTAAAGATCTGATCTTAGGAGACCCTTCTGATGGAGTTAGGACTAGACATGGACTTATGAAGGAAGTGAACCACTCTACC
>NW_021483759.1:0-225 GCF_001605985.2 Dendrobium catenatum | reverse complement strand
CCTATAAAAAGCATGCCAATTCTACTGCGCAAACAAAATAAGTAAATCACAACACAGAAAACAAATCCCATGAAAAAGAGTGTCCATGGCAAGTGCCATACAATATTACATCACAGAGTACAGTAAGTAAAGGTGGCCGGACTCCACCGACAACAACCCGGAAATGACGCAAATCTTTAAAATGAGGTATTTTTACATCTTCAGTCTTCTTCTCAACTTCCTTGA
>NW_021483758.1:0-249 GCF_001605985.2 Dendrobium catenatum | reverse complement strand
GAAATATAACATATATTGATAGGGTATTTATGATTTATATGTACTTGAATGTAATAATGATACTCATATGAACCTAATAAGATAAAATTGAATATTTGGTATATGTATATAGAATTGGGAAGCTAAAATGTTAATATAATATTGATCAATCAAATAGAATTTATTTTATTTTAAAGACTTTATTTTATTTTGTGATTTTTTTTTATTGATCAATCAAATAGAACCAAAAGAAAAAAGGAATGAAGTCCA
>NW_021483757.1:0-465 GCF_001605985.2 Dendrobium catenatum | reverse complement strand
ATTGCTCGGTATTTGCTCAGTATTTCTCATTTTTTGGTGCGATTAGGCCTCCGACCGGATGTATATTCTACGTCCAATCGGAGGACGTAATAATTGTTCCTGAGCAAGATCAGTAAATCCCGATTTGAATTTAGAGATTTACAAAATTACACTAAATAAATATATATTTATGAATCTTCCATATCAATTTTTTATTTAATTTTCTAATATATAATTTTTTATAACAATAAAAATATAACTCACCACTTTTTTTTAACTTAACTTTTTTTTTTTCTTTACTTTTTTTCCTTTCTCTATAATATTCATTGAATCATACATGTAATAGAGCATAGTAACTTATCACAAATACTTAAAAAGATTGAACAACAATTTCTTTATAGCTACCACATTTTAACAAAGAAAATTGTAAAAGTTATAAATTTGAAGATCTCTAAAAAATAAACTAATATCAAAGATAACTAATAT
>NW_021483756.1:0-318 GCF_001605985.2 Dendrobium catenatum | reverse complement strand
GCACCGTACTACACGGGAAGCGACTTGGGAGAAAGAGACGAACATGAGACAGTCGTACCCGTACTTGTTCTGACTGAATTTGGATTGGACAATGTCGAGGACGACATTTTTTTTGAATTTGGGGAGATTGTAATATCAGTTTTGCTCCAGGTTCGTCCAGGACGAAGTTGGATCGTCCGGGACGATCGGTACAGTTTGTTCAAGGAAAACTGTTTTGTCTGTATAGTTCGTCTGAACGAAATGTTGGATCGTCTGGACGAAAATTTTCCAGAGCCCAAGTCATCCTTAGACGATAATTAATCTCGTCTTGACGAAGTT
>NW_021483755.1:0-213 GCF_001605985.2 Dendrobium catenatum | reverse complement strand
TTGATATAGATTATATCGATTGATAGAGACCGATATATAGATTGTATCAATTGATAGAGATCGATATAGACATGGATATAGATATGATATAGACATATGGATATTATTGATACGACAGATCCTGATAGGTTATTGATTTATCGTAGAATAGAGTTCTTTAGGGAGCTGATTGTATTTATTTCAATTGACCTGATGATTTCATTGTATAGAGGT
>NW_021483754.1:0-265 GCF_001605985.2 Dendrobium catenatum | reverse complement strand
TTGAAAAACTAACGGCACTTGCATTAGAAGTAGATCATAGTGAGCACTTGCTATTAATAGAAGTTGATGGATTGACAGCTCAAAATAAGACTTTTAGTGAGAGAATAAAAGAACTATAAAATGAAATTACATCACTCACATTAGGCCATCCTCGCAAACCCCCAACACAACATGCATCACAAAACTTTAGGAAGAGGCTTAGTAAAATCATTTCCTGGTGTTAGGTGTTTCTCTTGTGGCATGCTAGGTCACATAGCCCGCACAT
>NW_021483753.1:0-286 GCF_001605985.2 Dendrobium catenatum | reverse complement strand
TGATATTGACTCCCCCTTTCTCATTCACCGGGGAAGAGTATTTCTGAACTTTGGAGTATTGGACTTGATATTGACTCCCCCTTTCTCATTCACCGGGGAAGGTTTTTCTTTTGGACTTTGAAGTCCATTGATTATTGCTTTGCTTTGAAAAGATCTCCTTTCGAGATCTTTAGTATAGTGGACTTTTTCGTACATCGGGTTGCCGTTGTACTCGAAATATTTGAAGATCTTGATCACCACTATAGGTGATATCTATACTTATGCCCACAGTGGTTCATCGTGCCTA
>NW_021483752.1:0-245 GCF_001605985.2 Dendrobium catenatum | reverse complement strand
TCCAAAATTTACCTCGGAACTTATCAGTTAAAACTCCATCGCCGAATAAAAAGAAATCGCGCGGCGGGGAGGCCGGGGCCGAATTTTCGAAGCCCACAATGCTCTCAATCAAATCTCTTTCTCTCTAAAATTTATTCTTTCCTAAATTAAGTTGTTCTAATTTTGGTAAGTTTTCGAATTCAAATTCAAACGAATTTGAAATTTCAATTTTTTTCCTAAATCATTTAGCTTAATTTTGGAAAGCC
>NW_021483751.1:0-272 GCF_001605985.2 Dendrobium catenatum | reverse complement strand
CTACCCATCGGGGTGTGTTGGCGACAGCATCTATCCTCAATGGTCAGTCGTATGTGCGATCCAATCTGCCCTCCCATCGACCCGTTCGTGTCGAGCGTAGAGGCCTACGATCGTTTTGTCCTACGGGATAGTGCGGCCGTACTCTCTGCATTCGAACCCCCACGAGCGGTGCTCCTTCGGAGGTCCACAGCCGGGAGAATCCACCAAGGATGTAGGACCTTTCCGAGGTTATACGTCGGAGGCTTTGCTCGACGACGTTAACCTGTGTGGAA
>NW_021483750.1:0-419 GCF_001605985.2 Dendrobium catenatum | reverse complement strand
GAGCTTTTTTCAGTTTGCACACCTTGTTGCCTTCATATTTTTCTTTAAAGCCTGGTGGTATTTCCATAAACATCTCTTCTTCTAAGTCCCCATGTATGAATGCATTTTTCACATCCAGTTGTTCCAGGTGCCAATTATACTTGGCTGCTAGTGAGAGTAGTATTCGGACAGTATTCATCTTGGCCACAGGTGCAACGTTTCTTGGTAGTCAATGCCATACATTTGAGTAAACCCTTTTGCCACTAGTCTTGCCTTATATCTCTCCAGTGTGCCATCAGCTTTGTATTTTATTGAGAACACCCATTTGCAACCGACCGATTTTTTCTCTATCGGTAGATTGACGATCTCCCATGTTTTGTTCTTCTCTAGGGCCTGCATTTCATCTGAGAGTGCAAGTGAAGAAGAAGCATTTGGTTTTT
>NW_021483749.1:0-671 GCF_001605985.2 Dendrobium catenatum | reverse complement strand
AGCACATGAAACGACAATATATTCATTAGTATCCAACGTAGCAATAAACTATTTTAAAATTTATTTATGATGTAAGAAAAAGCTATCTAGTTGTAAAAGAATTATCATATCTTGCATCATTATCAAACATATGTTAAATTCAAAGAAATGATAAATATAACTACAATCTTCTCCAACAAGTTATAAAGAAAGACAATCCATCAACATTTCTTATTTTGCTTTTGAAGAATAACAATCTCTCTTTCAAACTAAATGAGAAATGCAGTCATTAAACTCCCCAACCTGAAAATCATTTGTGTTAAGGACAAAACTATTTAATCAAGAGAAAAATGATCCATACTCTTTTGTAAATCTAACAGAAATTTGAATCATAGAAAACTAATGATCCAACTCTTATCTTAACTAACAAGAAATAAAACCCTCTTTCTTTAATTTCCTTTAAAGAAAACAATCAAGTCACATATCATTTTCATTCCTTCAAGAAGCCGTAGAAGTTGATATAAATGAAATGGAAGGAAAATTAAAAAAGAAAGTTTACCACTTTTTGTTGCCTCTGGTTGAACAAGCCGTAGCATATAGAGGTTCATTTGGGGTTCCTAGGGCTGGAGATTGGACGTATCATGTATGAGAGGAGGGAGGCTTGGACGTATCATGTATGAGAGGAGGAGGCT
>NW_021483748.1:0-247 GCF_001605985.2 Dendrobium catenatum | reverse complement strand
AAGACCAAAATCACAGCATAATGCATAAAGAATACGACTTCCTACAAGCTTCTACTACCCAAGGCAGAAGATTAGTTGGTACACTACCATCTACCTGCAGAAAGCAACGAGTAGTGCACGACAGTCTACCTGTACGAAGCAGCGAATAATTCTATCCAGAAGCTGCTACGCCACCGGATCTGTAACCTCCGTACAAGCAGACATAAGGCATCTATTCCAAGAATACCCCCGCACGTGCACTGTAATT
>NW_021483747.1:0-306 GCF_001605985.2 Dendrobium catenatum | reverse complement strand
CTTGCACTCTTGCTGTCTCTCTATCTCTCTCTCTCTCTCACTTTTTCTCATTCTCTCTCTTTCTCTCTCTCATCTCTCTCTCTCCCTTTCTCTCTCTTGCTCTCTCTCTCTTGCTTTCTCTTGCTCTCTTACTCTTTCTCACTCTCTCTCTCTCACCCTCTTTCTCTCTTTCTCTTGCACTCTCTCTCTCTCTCTTCAGCTCTATCTTGCTCTTTCTCCCTCCCTATCTCTCTCTCTCACACACACTCTCTTGCTCTCTCATGCTCTCTCATGCTCTCTATCTCTCTTGCTCTCTCTATCTATCTC
>NW_021483746.1:0-236 GCF_001605985.2 Dendrobium catenatum | reverse complement strand
TTTAGATTTGCTTGATGATTTTGAGAGAAATTGAAGTTGAATACTCTTGGCCTTTAGTCTTCTAGCTTTTATTAGATTCAACTTGCTTTTAGATTTTGCTAATGAAATAATGTAATTTAATTAGGCTGTCTGTATTTTATGGATCTGAGTTTTGAGCAGTAAAGTCACTAATAGGCAAAGTTGACTCTTAGAAAAAGAGAATTTAAGATCCATGTGTGACTGAAACCAAGGTCAAA
>NW_021483745.1:0-747 GCF_001605985.2 Dendrobium catenatum | reverse complement strand
ATTTAAGCACGCAATAAAATCATTGCTGTTATTAAAAATGTTCCTTGATTTATTGAAAAGGTTTCTTCTGTAAATTTGCATTGACTCAAATAAAATTATAATCATTGGTAGCCTTTGAAGGGCAGATTAAATGCTACAGATCTTCAGAAACGGCCTTTTCAATAAATATAAGATTAAAATAATATTAATATGAAGCTTTAATTTTTGTTTTACTGACCCTGAAATTTTTCTAAAGTCAATTTGGAATAATTTATATGTTAGAAAATACAAAATTTACTCATTCATAAAAAAAAAAATTTGCCTTGATCAAACACGAATCTCAAAGAAATGTAATAAATAACGAGATGAGTATGAACTGAAGTAACATTATAAAACTTGTTTAATTTTTAGCTTCTAAGTATTCATATGCACATATGAAAGCAAAATGCTTTGTACTTATGCCCCTTATAGCTCGAAATCTTTTACCTCCCACCTGTTCAAGATAGGTGCAAAGTAGAATAAGAACTTCTAGCATATAATCAATTCAGAGGCGGAGCAGAATAATTTAAAACAAAATATTTTTACCTTGGGCCCAAATAGATAATTTCATAATTTCTTTCTTTCTAATTCAGAAACTCTAGAATATCATGAAATACATGGTAATGCAATGCACCATGAAATTAAAGCTTTTTAAAGTAAATAGACTAATATACTAACTTGTATAGAAAACCCCCACATTATTGTATGTTGCTGAGCTTTTCTAATGGA
>NW_021483744.1:0-318 GCF_001605985.2 Dendrobium catenatum | reverse complement strand
AAATCCAAGTCTTGTGTAGTCCAACATTGATCCAAGTCTTTGTTCCTCTTATTTGAAGTTAAAATCAAATGTAAATTCAAGTTCCCTGTTGTTTTACAAAGTTCAAGTCAATGTTCAAATACTTGTCATTTAGGTCTAAATTCGAGTTTGATTTGGGTCAACTTTCATTTAGATTTATGTTCTGTTTATCGTTCAAGTCAAGTTCAAATTTTAAGTTCATTTCATTTGAGTCGAAAATGATGTTTCATGTTATGCAAATAAGGTCCCCTGCTGTTCAAAAATTTGTACGAGTTCTTATTTTTTTCAAACAAAATTTTG
>NW_021483743.1:0-336 GCF_001605985.2 Dendrobium catenatum | reverse complement strand
CGAACCCGACTTGTTTTCCAAATGAGTTGATCCAAACTCAGAATTTTCGGGTTCTATTTGGATCAGAATTTTGAGTTGTGACAAATATTAACATCTCTAGGGCCAGAGAAAAAACAACGAGTCAACGATCTCAGAGTTGCACTCAAATATACAAGAACCACAAATCAAAATTTTCATAAGCAGGTCCGAAGAACAAGTCCGCCTTTCTTCATTACTCATGCAAACCTTTAAAACATTTTAAAGTTATTTAATCACCCTAAGCAAGATTATGCTTTTACATACGCATAATAATTATTCCGAATGAGGACACCAATAAGTCAAATTTAGCCAAACTAA
>NW_021483742.1:0-217 GCF_001605985.2 Dendrobium catenatum | reverse complement strand
AAGACAAACTTGAATTGAATACGGTATGGTCCTTGTCGCAAGCTGTGAACTATGCATTGAAGGTCGAAATTCAATTGGCAAGACACAGTAAAAACAGCCAGGGCAGAAGAGTGACAGAACCGGTAGCTGAAAGCCAGAGGTCGAACAACTTTAGTGCAGCACAGGCAGCCCGAACTCAAACTGCAAATGCTGGCACACAGCAAACCGTGAATGTGAA
>NW_021483741.1:0-238 GCF_001605985.2 Dendrobium catenatum | reverse complement strand
TTTCAAAACAAAAATTCAAAAATTAATTTTTCCCAAATAAAATCAATATATTTTCAAAATTAATATATTTCCCAAATAAGAGCCAGAAAAAGGAATTTTAAGGCTAGAAAGAATGGAGTCGGAATCCTTAGAGAAGACCGATTTCGAGGCCAATCAAGAGTTCGTTGCTCCTTCTACATACCCTTTCCTTGCACAAAGGACGGAGGTTGTAGATACGAGAGTGCGATCTTCAATACAC
>NW_021483740.1:0-206 GCF_001605985.2 Dendrobium catenatum | reverse complement strand
TTTGTGAGAGGAATTCACAAAGGTTACTCCAAGAAAGATTCCAAGGTGTCTTCTCCACTCTTCGTCCTTCGTCCTTGGGGGTTCAAGGGAGGTAAGCTTTAGCCATTGGTTGAGGTTCTCTGCCTGCTTCAGGAGGAAGCAAAAGGAGTCGAGGTTCTCTTCCTGCTTTAGGAAGAGGCAAAAGGAGTCGAGGTTCTCTGCCTGCT
>NW_021483739.1:0-221 GCF_001605985.2 Dendrobium catenatum | reverse complement strand
TCTCTACTTTCTAGCCAACATGAGTTTTAATTCCGACTACTCCTGCATAACTTCTTTTAAATGAGATGATGTCAATAGGGTATTTTCAAACAAAAAGTTGAAATCACCAAGCATGACATTGGTACCTTTCTGAACTTAAGAACTGAAGGATATAGAGCCCACACCCTAATGACTGAAACCACTTTCAAATGAGATGATGTCAATAGGGTAATTAAACAAAG
>NW_021483738.1:0-241 GCF_001605985.2 Dendrobium catenatum | reverse complement strand
CTATTGATGAGGAATGATGATGGTAAGGCGATATTGGGCAGCCTGTCGGAATACTTTACCTTGTAAGATGGGAGGGATATCGGCTGATTATGAAGGCTTATATTAAATGTGGGTGGCAGACATATATTTAGGGCTGTCAATTCGTGTCGGCAGGTCGTGTTCGGGTTAGACCCGAATTTGAACCGGCTGTATCTGATCCGACCCGGACACGACCCAAAACAAGTTTCAGGTCAATTTTCTG
>NW_021483737.1:0-2144 GCF_001605985.2 Dendrobium catenatum | reverse complement strand
TCTGAGTCTTCGGATTGCCTTTTTCATCTTTGTTTTGATATAGTCTTTGTGTAATTTTGTATTAGATTTGCTTTCTTTTTCTACAGGTTACTTGTAATTTGATCCTTTTTTTCTAATAAATGGGCTCTTGCCCCGGGTTCTCCCATTTTTTTTCAAGCTAGATTAAATTAAAATATCCTCAAGTGTTTTTCTTTTAAAAATAGGATCTTTCAAAGGTTTAAAGAAAAAAAAAAAATATGGCCGCCTAAAGGTTCTCTCTCCATGCTCTATCTTTCGGATGATTTCTTTCTTTTAAAATTCAACAATAGCGAAGATTAGAATATGGGTTGAATGAGAGGGTCTTCGTTCCTACTAGAAAATCATTTTATTATACAAAAATGGTCTCCCAAATTTAAACCTAAATGAGATAAGCTCGCATTTATCTCCATTTGGATTAAAAATTTTGGATGTGCCTCTGGCTCTCTAGACTCCTTGTATCCCCAAACTTGCAAGCTACATTGGCATCCCTCTTTATGTTGACTCTCATACAACAAAACTTTCACGGTTAAACTTCTCTAGGACCTGTGTCTATATCTCTAAGTCTTCTACTCTACCTGAAGAAATACCTATCGAGAAAAATGGAGAAGATATATCAAGTCCTTAAGGTTATTTATGATTGGTAACAAGTCTCTTGCCGCCACCGTCGTTCTCAGTCCACAGTTAAATTTAATAATCCTACCCTCCCGGCCAATAGTTTTGCTGCTCTCAGTGGCAATTTTGTGGCATCTTCGCTGACACTTGACTCCTCTGTTGTGGTTACCCCTCTTTTTTTTGGTTCCCCTTGGTGATAAGGAACCCATCATCCCAAGTCTTAACTCTCCTACTGAGGATTCATCATCTTCAAATCAAGTTTCTCATTCCTCTACTCCCCAACTAAATAGCATTCCCCTCAGCAACAAGTTTAATTATCTTCCTCTCGATGAGTCATCCTCTCGCCTCAGTTTGACTCGGCTGATGTCTTTCCTTCCCCAAATCAAAACCTCTCTATTTACCAACCCCCTCCAAAACAAAATTCCCCTCCCCTCAACCCAAAATCCTCCAAAGCCAAATTTGCCAACAAGGCAAAACCTCCCTCCTCAAAATCCCAATGACCTTTTCACCTTTTGCTTGTTGGAATGTCAGAGGATTCAACATCCCTTTTAAGGTTTAATCCTGTAAAAATCTAATTAGTCATCAAAAGTTTAAATTGTTTGCATTTTGGAAGCTAAGATTAAAAAATCCCTGATTTCTGATCCTTGGTTCTCTAACTCTCATAAGCTCTTTGATAAGGAGAATTGTTGTAATAACTTTCGCAATTCTTCTCATAGAAGAATCTGGATTAAATGGAACACTTCTTCTATCTCTTTCTCCCTCTCAATCCCTTCTTTCCTCCCATATTATTCACAGGACCCTCTCCATGGATTCTTTTCCCCCTTTCTGTCTTTCTGTCATTTACGATACTAATTCTTCCTAAGAAAAGAAGATCTCTTTGGGCTCACTTAAGATACTTGGCCAATAATATTTCACACCCTTGGATTATTCTTGGTGACTTCAATTCTTATAGGTATGAATTTGAGAAAGTTGAGGAAAACTTGTAACATTCTAGCCATTTAGAAGAACTAGATAATGTTATTTTCGATTGTGAGATTATTGACCTTGCACCATACTTGGTTCAATCAACGTCTAGATAACCTGATTAACATAAAGTTAGACAAATCATTTGTTAACTCTGCTTGGTTAGATAATTTTCGATTTGCTTATTATAAGGTGGAGCCTCCTTAATGCTCTGATCACTCTCCTCTTGTTATCTTCTCTACGGCTATTTCTTTTAAACTCCCTAGGTTTATTTTCAAGAATTTTTTGTTGAATAAAACGTGGTTCCTTAAGATGGTTATCGATGCTTTTGGGGTCCATTGTTCTGGAAGTCCAATTGCTTCTTTTTACTCTAGCCTTCATACTTTGAAGTGCATGCTTAAACAAAAAGAATGAAATTCTTTTAATCACCTTGATGCTTCCATCGAGAATCTTAAAACTAAACAGCAAAATTTCCTCTCATATCTCCAGATCAATCCATTATTAGACTCTACTCTCAACACCAACTTTAAATAGATCAGTGAATCACATTC
>NW_021483736.1:0-272 GCF_001605985.2 Dendrobium catenatum | reverse complement strand
TTGAAACTTTTAATTTTATATGATTTCTAAAAAAATACATGAAAACTATATCTTTTAAGTCATTGGCCTTCATAAGTTTGTGGAAAACCTGATAAACTTATATCTTCTAAGACTTTTAGTCTTCTAAGATTTTTGGAGAATTAAAGAACCATGCTCCTTTTTGAGTTTTCAGCCTCCTAAGACTTATTGAGGAGAAATCTATACCTCTTATTCTCTTAAACTTTTATCCTTAAACGTATGCATTATGAGACTTTTAGCCTTTAATTTTTTTG
>NW_021483735.1:0-324 GCF_001605985.2 Dendrobium catenatum | reverse complement strand
GAGCATGAATTTAGAGAATCTTCCGAACCAGGCCCTTCGTGATTGTTTGAGCCCATATAGAGCCTTTTTCAGTTTGCATACTTTGTTATTTTCAAATTTTTCTTTAAACCCTGGTGGTATTTCCATAAATATCTCTTCTTCTAAGTCCCCATGCAAGAATGCATTTTTCACATCCAATTGCTCCAGGTGCCAATTGTATTTGGCTGCTAGTGAGAGTAGTATTCGGACAGTATTCATCTTGGCTACAGGCGCAAACGTTTCTTGGTAGTCAATGCCGTACGTTTGAGTAAACCCTTTTGCCACTAGTCTTGCCTTATATCTCTC
>NW_021483734.1:0-266 GCF_001605985.2 Dendrobium catenatum | reverse complement strand
GGTTATGCTTATAGAGGGCATAAAAAAATTAAAGGGGACAAATAATTAATCAGGATTTAAAATTAATAATATTTTGTAAAGGTGCTACGCATGCTAAGACCCCCTCTAAAAATTAAAAGAGCATGGCCAAGCATAGTTATGATTTGAGCATTTTAATTTTAAATATAATTTCTTGGGATGCTAAATTAACTGTTGATTTATCAAGATAACCCTGCAGGTTATTAAGTCTAGATTTTCTTTTTATATTTAAATGTAATTTAAAGTAA
>NW_021483733.1:0-1053 GCF_001605985.2 Dendrobium catenatum | reverse complement strand
AAACTCCGAGAACCCGTTTCGATGTTTGCGACGAGACGAAACAACCACCTATACACGCTTTTCTTAGCGTGGTGGGAGGAAGTTAGTCGCGGTGCTCTCAACGAATCGGGTGATCACTTGAAATCCCTCATTGATGTTCGTATCGCCTTGGAAACCTCGCCTATACACGCTTTTCTTAGCGTGGTGGGATAGGAGCCCGGTGTGATGCGTACGACAAAGCGGGGATACTCATAAGTACCCGCTTGCGGGGAAATAACTGCCGTTCTTGCAAAATACTTTCAAAAAATGATTTTTCTGCAAAATTTTTTTCAAAACACCCATACACGCTTTTCTTAGCGTGGTGGGGATCGAAAATATTACACGCCGCGTGGTCCTTGAAAGAGGGCCATCTACCATACACGCTTTTCTTAGCGTGGTGGGAAAGCCCAGTTTTCCATAGTTTTCCCCTAAACGGGGAGACGCCGGAAGGCTGCCAAAATTTCGGGTGAAAGCAATGCTGCATTTGGACTTAATTGAACTCAAATGATGATTGAACTTGGACTCGGACTTGTGAGCCTTTGAACTTGAGAAGACAATGGACTTGTGGACTTGAATAAATTGACTTAAGTGAACCTAAACTCAAATAAACTTGAAAGTATAAAATTTGAACTTACATTTGATTTGAAAATCAAATGAGAAGAATAAAGAACTAAAAATTGATTTGAACATGAAGCCTCCAAGGCTTGGACTTGAGAATGATACAAGAGAACTTGATTGGACTCATATTGGATCCGGACTTGAACTTGCAAAAATAGCAGGGGACTCGAATGAAGGGGAGAGGCTCTTCTTAAGCCTAAACTATATTTGGACTAGAACTCCGAGATTGAACAAGAACTCAAACTTGAATCCGACTCTGACTCGATTATAACTTACAAATGAACATAAAAGACTCGGACAATTATCAAGGATTTAATTTGAACTCATACATGAACTCAAGAAGAACAAACCGAACTCAAGCTTGCACAGAATTTGGATAGCTATAGTGGACTTGGTTTGGACATTGCAAATGAAC
Organism: Dendrobium catenatum; assembly: GCF_001605985.2. NCBI lineage: Eukaryota > Viridiplantae > Streptophyta > Magnoliopsida > Asparagales > Orchidaceae > Dendrobium > Dendrobium catenatum. Next base: position 2 of record NW_021483733.1, on the reverse strand, counting down.
TT
>NW_021483732.1:0-526 GCF_001605985.2 Dendrobium catenatum | reverse complement strand
CCCTAAACTAATGACAAATAGTCTTAACATCAATGCATCATTTCCTCTAATGTTATAACATATGGCCCGATACTGAGCCACATGTTATCTTGGGTTCCCAAACCCATCAAACACTCAAAAATGAGGAGGAACAAAACTAGTAGGTTAAGACTCCTGCTCATACTCTACCGAGTAGGGATGAACTCTACTAATAAAATTTCTAGACTTTCAAGAAGAGATAGCCTATTCAACTCTTTATGCAATCATGTCCTTAATCTGAACTGGTGAAAACTGAACTGACTGACTATGTACTGCCACACTCAATTATACTGCTGGGGGAGACATCAGAACTACCCTCTGAACTCTGTTAACTATAACAGGCTCTATTATTACCAACTGTGGCACTACAGTCTCATCTCTGGATGTGGTGGGAGTACCTACATCCATAACATGTGTTGTAGCCCCCAACGCCGTCAACTAGGAAGTCATCACCACCATGGCTCTAGCCATCTCTGCCATTTAAATCTGTAACTGTAAAACTATGGCA
>NW_021483731.1:0-258 GCF_001605985.2 Dendrobium catenatum | reverse complement strand
GTTTTAAATGTGTGATGATTGCATGGTCTATCTCTCTTTCCTCGTCAAATAGAGTTTGAGAATGGTTATTTAAAGTAATTGCTTCATATGCAAAGGTTCTTTCATATGTATAGTTACTTTAGCCATTACACAAGTAACATTTGTGCCATATCGGTAGAATGTGAATTTTTCTCTTGCGTTGGAAGGTGTTCATTCGATTCATGTTTCATATGAGTACGTCTATGGCTTTAGTGCATTAATGTCTTAGATATCGTTGAT
>NW_021483730.1:0-249 GCF_001605985.2 Dendrobium catenatum | reverse complement strand
TCGGTTCTCTACCACACCGTGTTAGTGGAAGAGAGGTTTTGTAAGGGCTTCTCTGCCTTACTGTTGGAGCAAAAGGATAGACATTTTGTTTTAGTGCAACACCTAAAGGAGGAGTCTTCTGGGAGTGGACGTAGGTTTATTTAAACCGAATCACTATAAAATTTGGTGTTCTTCTGTTCCTTTATTTTTACTACATTTTTATTTTTCACACTTTTAATTATAGTGGTTGAAAAATATTTTGAGAAAATC
>NW_021483729.1:0-216 GCF_001605985.2 Dendrobium catenatum | reverse complement strand
TTACCAAAATCTATTGGCTTTCTCCCAACAACCACATCGAAAGTCAATAATAGTATTATAGATGATTAAAAAAAAATATTGCCCTTAGCACGTGATGCAAACTTTTTCTTAAAGATACAAAATAAAGAACTATAAGCACTCGTTAAAAAATAAAAATCAAAGTATTATTAATTAATTTTTATATATTAAATATCATTTTAAATATATGTGGTTATT
>NW_021483728.1:0-288 GCF_001605985.2 Dendrobium catenatum | reverse complement strand
CACTTGTAGAGTTTGATTTCATAAGAGAAAAAGGGGCATGAGGACTTTTGAAGGATCGCCTTGTGGCGCACGGATTGAGGTAGATGGAATGGAAGTTTTTATGAATAATAGCTAATCTTTCTTTCATTGCATTTATATGGAAATGGTAAATTCCTTCATGCTTATTATGATATCTTTTTATGACTCTTGCTTCTTTGTAAAGGTTCATGGATACCCAAAGCAAAGGCAAAGATTTTCACTTTATGCAAATTGACAACTCATGAATGATCCCCATATTCTTTTCTTTAC
>NW_021483727.1:0-339 GCF_001605985.2 Dendrobium catenatum | reverse complement strand
TTTATTAGTCGTAAATTTTGGCTCATCTAAAAAATTTCGAGTTTAAAATTTATGTTTATAAGTTTAATTTAATTGACTCAAGAGTAAAATAAAAAGACATCAAACCTCATTGCAATTATAAAAAGTGTAAAGGAGCATAAAAGGCAGTGTTGCCCGAGGAAGAAGAGCCGCAACATCAAATCAAGCATCATACGATCTAATTAACAAGCGTCGCAACGGTTGATAGTTACTGATTGTTGAATCAGCAAATCGATGCTATGACTGGTGAACCGACACGTTGATCTAATAGCACCAAAGTGTTACTCGGGTAAGTTTTGCGGCGCCTATTCAGTTTTTTGT
>NW_021483726.1:0-335 GCF_001605985.2 Dendrobium catenatum | reverse complement strand
ATTGCCACATATGGTATTTAAATTCTTGCCGGACAGTTTTTCCCCCAATGGGAGTGAACTGGAGCCTGCGTAAGAGTACCGGGCCTTGATTACTGCTTACGGTATTTAAACTCTCGTCTGACAATTTTCCCCCGCTGTGAGTGAACTAGAGCATGTGTAAGAGTACTAGGTCTTCATCTCCACCGCCAAAAGTTTTTAAATTTTTGCCAGTACGATTTCTCTTAACTTTGTAGGAGAAATTTCAAGACCGGCTAAAGAGAGGTTGTGCCTTCTCCCTAGCCTCTAAGGGGGTATTTACAGTTTTTTCAAAGGAGGCTTGAGGGCCAAATTTAAGA
>NW_021483725.1:0-423 GCF_001605985.2 Dendrobium catenatum | reverse complement strand
AGAAACATGTTGAAAATATATCGTATTTCTTACTAATAACTTAAAAAGTTCAGTATTTGAAAATACTGCTCAACCAGAGCTTAGGACTGCCACAGTTTCTGGAAATCTAGAAAAATTCAATAATTTTTTAAAAAACATACACTTAAGCAACTATTACATGTATATCTTTAGTCGTTGACTATTGCATCCTTAATTGTTGATATGAAGGCAACTATTACATGTATATCTTTAGTCGTTGACTATTGCATCCTTAATTGTTGATTAGAGATAGCAGAAATTATGAATGAGGAAATAGGCAAAGAATATATTAATGGTTTTATTTTTCACAGAACAGCAGAAGTCGTGAAGAATTCCTACTTAAGCAGCCTTCATTCAACCTTGCGTTGCCAACTATGATTACTAAACTTAATTACACAAACAATT
>NW_021483724.1:0-214 GCF_001605985.2 Dendrobium catenatum | reverse complement strand
GGTCCAGGTGACCTCATACAAAAATGAGGTCAACATACACATATACCTTTGTTATAGTCACCAAGCGGGTAGAGAGAGAAGCTGCAAGAACTAGAGAGAGAAAGTTCAAAATCTGGTTTCACAGGTCTTTTTTCTGATGATCTTTTAACCGGAATTCCATGGAAGAGGATGTCCGTCAATCTTCGACGGACAATATGGATCTGGGGGATGTGGT
>NW_021483723.1:0-275 GCF_001605985.2 Dendrobium catenatum | reverse complement strand
GTCCTGAATATTGCCCTGAAATGAAGCTGGCCGATGTTTAATCGGCCCAGACGATCTTGCGATCGGCCCGGATGAAATCACCATTAATTGATTTCCAAAATTGCCAGAGAAATTTTGGAAAAAATATCCTGGATCGTCCTGGCCGATAGTTTATAGTCCAGACCGATCCACTAGGATGATGTCCAAAAAAAAGTATTTCCTAAGTAGATCTGGTGGCAGATTCTTTCTGAATTGAGCTTATCGTCCTGGCCGATACAAAATCATCCAGGACGATG
>NW_021483722.1:0-235 GCF_001605985.2 Dendrobium catenatum | reverse complement strand
TAAACAATTAGTGGTGGAGCGTGCCCTTCGTGGCGCCCTCCTAATTCTTATATGTTAGTGGTGGAGCATGCCCTCCGTGGCACTACCCTAATAAATTTAAATCTTGATTCCCCAGGGATGAATTTTTTATTCCCTTAGGATCAAAATTCTGGACTTGATCTTTAAGCTCGGTCAACTCCAATATATGCAATAGAATTCCATTCTATTACACATATTGGGGGTCCATTTGTTGACC
>NW_021483721.1:0-323 GCF_001605985.2 Dendrobium catenatum | reverse complement strand
ATATTGAACACGGGAAGTATCAATAGCATTAGTAACAGTAGTAAAATGGCAAGGATCACGGTTATCATCCCCCAAAGGACTTTTATTCATAGGGGAAGGAATAACTTCCTCTCTTCGGTCCTCAACCACAATATTTTCATTATCAACGTTATTGAATTCCTCAATAACCTTCTCCATTCCTAAATTACTGATTGTTCCATCCTCCTTATTATTTTCCAAGGAATCCGTGATATCGTTATTTGTACCTAAAGAGGTAGACTCTGTGTCTTCATCCTTATTATAAGGTTCAGAAATCAGAGGATTCACCTCACCCTCCAAAACCA
>NW_021483720.1:0-403 GCF_001605985.2 Dendrobium catenatum | reverse complement strand
AGAAGGGGCCCAAACTAGTTTGGGTTCCTAAATCTGATGATTGTTGAGTTTTGCAGGTGTGCTCTCACCAAAGACCTTGTGGGAACATAGGATAACTGGACATATGAAGGCTCGCAGCTCATAAATGCTTAAACCTGCTGCTTCAATAAATTCTTGAAATGTGTTTTTGTTTGAGTGTGTTTTATTTCTGCTTTGTTGTTGTTTTTATTTATTTTATTTTCTCTTGCTTTTATAATTGGTTTTCCATATGTTGAATCTTTTCAAGATTTTAGATTTTGGAGTTTTGAAGATAGTGTTTAGGTTTTCCAAAATTGGTTAAAGGGAAAAACATCATTGATGGTTTCCCTCCTTCTAACCTTGTTTAGAGGTATGATTTTCTTCTCTAAACAAAAGTCTAACTCAT
>NW_021483719.1:0-314 GCF_001605985.2 Dendrobium catenatum | reverse complement strand
CAGAATCTCTAGGTACCTCCTACCTCTCCTCCGTTGAATCCGGAAATAAGTGTTCAAAATTCAATCCAATCCCGATTGAAATTCCAAATTCACCTCCTTGATATCATTCCTAGAAGTTTTTTAAAATAAAATTTCTATCGTTATTTTAATCGAGAGTATTCGTAAAGAATCCAATTTCCCTATGATGTAATTAACTACGAAGGCTTGCGCTCGTAGGAGATTTAAAATCCACATCAATTTTTCAAAAAAAAATTAATTAATATTTCTTTTGGGGAATCAAATTTATAACAATCGTTATTGTCATTATTGAATGA
>NW_021483718.1:0-242 GCF_001605985.2 Dendrobium catenatum | reverse complement strand
TTAAAATAAATATTTCTGTTAAAAGTTTAAGTTTTCTTTTATAGTTACATTAAAGTTTATTTTTAATGTGCATGTCTAAATTTTATTTTTATATTAATTATGTATAAAATCAGAAATTATAGTAGAGAAATTAAAACAAAAAAATTACATGGCAAAAAAATTACAAAATAAAGATTAGAAATTAAACTTTTTAAATATTATTGATGAAAAATTATAAAAATTGAAATAAATAAATAAATAGC
>NW_021483717.1:0-210 GCF_001605985.2 Dendrobium catenatum | reverse complement strand
TTAAAATTAAATTAAGTCCAAATTTGCTATCAAATTAAGTTGGTTCTATTTTTAATTGATTAAGAATTTGATTCTAGTCATTTAGAGGTCTTACTTGTATTTTTTGGGTTTAAATTTGATTTATTAGATTTTTTTGAAAATTTTAAGGCTTAATTAATGGATTAATTAATTAATTAATTATTTTAATTATTTCTAAAATCAGAGAAAATT